>NW_026932458.1:0-5250 GCF_032062105.1 Saccostrea cuccullata | reverse complement strand
AAGTCATCTTTTCGTAAGTTCTATGGTCGATACAATGACCTTTTCAGCAAATACAATTTATCACTGAGTCAAATGCTGACTGACATTTTTCATACCTATTGTTAGTCCATTATTTATACACTGAATTGACGACGGATTTTTTCCGTTATTTCCTGATCATGACAAGGTGCACGCGGCGGGTGTGACTGGTCGGCAGGGGATGCTCACTCCTCCATGGCACCTGATCCCACCTCTGATGTTTCAGGGTTTCGTGTTTGCTTTGCTCTTATTTTGTATTGTTTCATGGACTTTAAGATTGAAAACTGTTTGTTATCGCCATATCTTTCTTGTATAAGAATTTGAATAAATGCTAATGCCCTTGCTTGCACTTTCATTCTTCCATGTTCGTTATCTCCATATCCTTTCATGGTGCAGCGTCTCGAAAGCATTCCCAATTCAATCTTGATTTTTTTTTACAACCATCACAACAAAAGAGTTTTTCCCTATCATTTCTTCTCATGACTTATGTAAGAATTTGGTTTTTTGCTTGAAAATAAACTTTTGTGAGAAGCATTAATGTTTACAATAGATGCCTTACTTTGATCTTTAAACCTCTTTTACACACTTACGTCATTGAAAATTGACAAGAAACAGAAGATGAAGGTAAAACATAAAAACATAACTAACAAGACATTATTTGTGAGAAGTGAAGAATCAAAGCTGAAAAAAATCTCCCGGAAGATAAACTAGAGATGAAGAATGGAAGTGAAGATATGGTGGCTCTTGTTCGCTTCCTAGGTGACGTATTTAATGTGATTTGAAATGACTCATCGTTTTCTTTTTATTTACTTTAAGGTAGGACAAAACACCCGTGGATTCTATTTTTACCCATTTCTTAAAAAGGACTGGAGGAAAAAAGAATAATATTACTATATTGACAACAATGAATGATCCCTGAAAGAAAAAAAATAAGTTTTGGCGTATTTGCGTTATATTTTGTGAAAAAATCAGAGAATTCTATATATTGGTCACTTGGGAGCTTACATTTTGGAATGTGTTTATGCTATCTAAGTGCAAAAAACAGGCATGTAACAGTATGTTATAAAATGCATTGCAACTTTTGTTCCATAAATAGTAGAGGGGTGATATTTGGACACATATATAAGGAGTCTCTATTCTTTATGTACTACAAAGGTCAAGGTCATATCAAGAGGTCAAAGGTCAAATATTGTGACGTCATCTACTGAATCTTTTAGTTTTTTTGTCATTGATTTTTTTTAATCGCCAAAATATCCGAAACCACCGGTTCAATTTTATTTATTTTTACACATTTTATTCTAGGACCTATTTGAATCATTCTGTTGATTTTTTGTATACATTGAATTATACGTTTTCTCCTAAGAAAACTTAAACTGTCGGATATTTACAAGTGAATGTTCAGTTTCTGATACAATGTTTGTTCTATTTTACTTAATATTTTACCCAAATTTACCAGTATCAATGTGACTTACTGATTTAAAGTAACAAAAGGTTATCTTTATTAAAAGTATTACACAAATTAGATGAAGTTTGAATACAACCAATTGTAGTCGGTTGTAAACATGTTATTAATAATAACATGAATTACAAATGTAATTAGATTAGTTAGTGACGGCATTATAAATTTAACAAACATTGAATTAATCATCACAATTAATCAAGAAACAAGGTATGGTTTCTATTCATATCTTGCCCTGTGATTTTCTGAAAAATGAAACTGGTGTGAAAGATGAAAACTAATGCATTCTGAATCATTGAAATTCCATGAAGAAAATATCAAACAAATCATTTTTCTCCCATGTGTTATATAATGGTAACTGTGACGTCAGGAACATGGGCATTTTCCCGCATTTTCTTCAAAAGTTGCAGAAGACACGAATTTTCAGTTGAATTTTCTTTCAGAAAATACCGTATAAGCAGAATTTTTACTAAGGATTTAATTTTGGCATTATTAGCGAAGATGTGGAGATCGCTTAAATTAAATATTGCTTAAAAAAATTAACTGCTTTTTATTTGCTACGACTTCTTAAGTGAGCATTTTAGAATCGCTGAAATAACTTCTTGCTTAAAAAAAAAAAAAAAAAATTGCGTCTCGCTTAAATATCCACTTAAACGGTATTGTCCACAGGAAATGCCCACAAAGATTTTGAGATATATGATTTTTTTTTTTTTGTTTTGGTTTTTTTGTTTTTTTTTTTTTTGTTTTTTTTTTTTGTTTTTGTTTTTTTTTTTTTTTTTTTGCACAACGTTTCAAAAAATCAAAGTGGGCGACGGCTGTGGACGCTATTTTCTAAGGCAAAATTACTGTTGAAATTGGTCCTCCTTCCTTCTTGAGGCTTTTTCTTTTAAAAATACAAAATCGAATCACATTAATGACGTCATATTTGAAGAATGGTAATCCTTTCTGCCATATTCTTTTCTAAATTATCAAAGTCATATACTTAATTAATATTTAAGCCAGTTTCAAAATTTTGATAACATAACATTTTAGTTACATGTAAGCTAAAACGATACCTTCTTTCATAGAATTCTTCCGTGCATCAACCGAGAGATGTCAAAGCCATAAATATTAGACTATATATTCTGAATTATTTTGCTAACCAACATGAAAATGTAAAACTTTTTTTCTCACATTTTCAATTAACAGAAAAAGAGCTGTATTATGTGAGAAAGTACATTACTTACAATTCCGTTTATTTCAGAATCTTTCATTTTCTTTTTTTTTCAGCAGTAAAAAAGGGTTTCCTGACTTAAAATTTAATGAAAAAAGAAGGATATGGAGATAAAGAACAGTATTCCATATCAAAGTCCATAAAACATTATTAAACAGGAGCAGAGCAAACATGGACCTCCAAAAGATCAGGTGCCTGAGTTTGTGTATAGGATAGAGTGAAGTATGTGGTTATTTTTAATTATACTATATATGTTCGATTTGCTAGAACAGTGCACGATGTAAAATTTAATACCTTAAATCAAAATTTTGTACTTAATCTTAGATTTTGTTTAATATTAAAAGGGGAAAAAAGCATTATTGGGTATGGGTCTAGTAGGTGTACAGAGTTCTCAATGGACCGCTTTACGTGGCGGTTCCGTCACAGTTAAATTTCTTGGCGCCACAGTTAAAAACAATCAGCGCCATAGGTCCGCCACAATTAAAAAATAAGCGCCAGACTAAGATCTTTTATCGTCAGTAAGTTGTTTAACAAAATAAACTTCGAAATCATGTGCCGTTGTTCATCTTCTGATTGTAAACCATTTAATTAACTTTAATCATTAATAAGGAGATAACGAACAGTTTTCAATATCAAAGTCCATAAAACAATACAAAATAGGAGCAAAGCAAACCCGGGCCTCCGAAACATTAGAGGTGGGATCATGTGCATTGGAGGAGTGAGCAACCCTGTTGACCGGTCACAATCACCGTGTGTTCCTTGTCATGATCGGGAAATAACAGGAAAAATCGTCGTCAATTCAGTGTGTGAATAACTGTCTAACAATTCGTATGAATAAAGTCAGTCAGCATGCGACTGAATAATATATTATATAGTATGTGTTTTGTTGACAAGGTCATTGTACCGACCATAGAACGTACAAAATGATGATCTTATTAGGGCCCAAGTAATGACCCAATTAAGACCAGAGTAGCGCAGTGCTTAGATTCTGCTCTAGAGTTGCTCAGTAAGGAGTTCATCCTTACGAAGTGCGCAGCACAGTTAAGGTTACAAAAAGGAGGCGGAGCCTAATTTGTACGGGAAAACTTGACTATGACACCATACACAATATACGTCATACAGCATTTCTTTAAAATACCACAAAATGAGTTGATTTGCTAATTTAACCAGTAAGAAATGATCCAACTACATTAAAACTTACTACAGCGTGTTGTTTTGACTTTAGTTAAATCCCACATAACAAGTTATATACATGTCACTGATCGCAATACACTTGTCAATATGACGTCATTTCTTACCACGTGACGTAGTTTGTATGCAGTGAGAGGCAGATCAAGTAATATTTTCTCAACAAAATATTTATTCTCTTAATAAATAAAATATTATTTACAGATATTCTATGAGCAATAACTTGAATTTAATGTCGTTTTCACTATTTTATTAACATATTTTCTGTACATTACGTATTTAATTGACACTGCCGTATATTTGTATGCAAGTACACCGGAGGGTAATGTGGGGGTCTTAATAAATCGATCTAGTGCAAGGGCATACTCTCTGTGGATCATAATAAGCTTTTACATTTCAACTCTAGAACTATTAAGGTATCTGAAAAGTGCTGCGATCCTGATGAAATCTTAAAAACAATTTAATTATATCAATATTTCATGCCGCTGACCAGCAAAAATTCAGTAAAGCATTCGGTCATAAAAGTATAATCTTAACAATGAAATTGCAGAAATTAGACAGGATCGCAGCACTTTTTAGAAACTACAATGTGTGTTGAAAATAATTTTATAATAAACTTGGATATTAAACTTGGTTATGCCCTTGCACTAGTGATATTTATATGTAACATCAATAATGCAAGTCAATGTGCTAAAATCGCCTGACTGCAGCATCACGTGACTAGTCTAAATATAAAATATATTCGTCCTCGATATGTAGTTATTAATCATAATTACAATTATCTGATATAAATAATGCACTAAAAATAATCGCCATTCCGATTACAAATACATTTTTAAATACAAAATTTAGTCGATATTTCCATTGCGCACCTTAACTGTGCTGCGTGGGTTCGAATCCCATGCATTGTGGGACGTGGAGACCGGTACTTTGAGTCCGTTTACATTTAAACAGAAGCCCCGTGTCGGAGTCAGTACTGTCACGAAAAAGATCCCGCACTGCTGAATGGCTACAAGTGCCGATTATAGTTAAGAATTTTTAGCCCTCCATCGGCAAGTTTTTTTTTCCTCCATATGAGTAAAAAGCTTTCTAGAGGGACGTTAAACAACCAATGCACAAGCAATCTATGTATTTTATTAAGGACCATTGCTTGACTTGCACAAGCAATTATCATCTGACCTCGCTGAACACTGGAATGAAAAGAGAGAAACCTTATTTTTTCTTTCCGGACGATGATTGCAAATGGAATTTTTGATAATAATTAGACAAGTTCACACTTTAAACGTTCAACAGAGAACCACGTTTATAACATTGATTTCTGTACTGCGAATTGAGCACCGCACACGTATTGCAATTATGCGTTATCTTTATG
>NW_026932457.1:0-5191 GCF_032062105.1 Saccostrea cuccullata | reverse complement strand
GGTGATCAATTAGGTAAGTTTTAAAAAAAAAAAGTAGTGGTTGTTAAAAAAATCCCCTTCTTAAGACAACTTGATAGATTAACACCTACCTTTAATTACATGACTGTAAATGCTAATAACCTGCAAATAACCTAGACGAAAATATGTTGTAGAGTCCAAAATATCTCAGCTATGTTTCGGCGGGTCATACATTGTGAAGACGTGCGTTTAACAGCTACAAAGCCGATTGATGTACAGTAAAACTCGGTTATAACGAAGTCAAGGGGACCTATGAATTTGCTTCGCTATATCAGTAATTCGTTATGTCCATATAAGGAATGCGTTAAATTTACATAGCTGGGGATCCAAAATAACTTCGTTAAAACCGTAAATTCGCTATAACCGTGTTCGTACTAAACGAGTTTTGCTGTACACCAAATGCAGTTCTATTTTCCTGTTGCGTAATTCCGGCTAGCCCGGATGCGTTCATGTTTGTTTAGATGTGGCATTGTAGCATCAACATTACAATATAATCTTGAGTATGGATTTAATAGAAAGGTATATTGGTTCTCTAAATCAAAATATCAATCAAAATAGACCCCATATATACAAGAAATCATGTAAAACTCTATTTTCATAAAGACGATTAATGAAAGGGAAATGGTTCAACACTTTGGTTTTAAAAGCCTATGTTGTACTTCAAATAGGTAACGGGTATCCAATGATAAAAAAGATAGTTGTTCCATATACTTTTTCAAAATTTCTTTGATAGGTAAAACAATGTGCGTTTCTCTTTTTTGTTGAATATATAAAATACTAAACAAGTTTACCATATACAGTGCTCCCCCGTTATAATTCCCCCCGTTATAATGCCACCCCCGCCTACCGCCAAAAAAAAAGTCAAGTCCCGATTTCCTCGCTATATAAAACCCCGTTTTACCGCCATCCCCCGCCTATCGCCATCCGCCAACGTATATCAGGTACAAATCTGTCCATTACCGTTATAATCACCCCCGATAATTACCGCCAATTATATCTTCGGGGAAGGAATTTCAGTGAACAGTTTTACTCTCACAGTTAATTCGACACGCAAGAACATACTCTACCTTTCTTATACCAGGCAAGCAATTGACAAACAAATTGATAAAACAAGCATAAATTATGTAAGTCTCATCTGAAGTTATCATTTTGCAAGTTTTATAACCTATTCAATTATCTTGTCGTCAAATAAAACCTATCCTTAATTCAAATGCTGACTGATCTTTTTCATACGTATTGTTTGGTCATTATTTACGCACTGAATTGTCTACGGGTCATAGCGTTTTCTTCATATGATCATTTCTCTTCGGAAAACAAAGAGCACAGACTTGTCTATCTGAGATCTTTTACACATAAATTGCATCTGTTAATAATGTATCAAATATGTAAATTTGAAAGATTGGCAATTTTTTTCGTTGTGTTTTTCCAAACAAAATGTGCTGTACATGTAAAATCGATGAAATTTTGTATAAACATGCGAAAATTCCTATTTTTTGACCTCTCTGTGACCTCTTTGTATTTCAGAACTTAGAATTAATAATTAAATTGTTACAGGGGTGCCAACAAAAGTTTTTGGATTAACTGTTGCATCATTCTTAAAGACCCCCAAAATTAGGGGCCAAAAAGGGTCTTATCCTATCTTGTCCTTTATATACTTTAGCTCATATACTAGACAAATCAAAATTTTATTTTTTGTGCTTAAAATAGAAACGGGAATTCCCTCAAAACATTTTAAATATCAGTCATGTCTTTCCAATACTTGTCAGTCAAATTATGTTTATAATAAAGAGTATTTAATCCATAATGTCTGAATCAGTGCAAGAATTCTATAATACACAATGTATCTTTTTTAGACAACTGTCGCTATAAAAAGAAAAAAAAAGTCCATCTTCAATAATTTGTCAAATATTTATTGCCAATATGTTCTTGTTCAGGACAGCATATTTTGTAAATACTCTTTTCAATGAAGCCTTCCATAAGGGAACATTTTCATTTTCCTTCATTTGCTGAGATGTTTCTATATATGAGTGAATGTGCTATAAATAGAAAAGGGATCCCCATTCAGAGGGTATGTATTTCAACGAATGTTTTTTTTAGTATTAATTTTGTCAGTCTCATTATGTCTATAATTGTTAGTCTGCATTTTTTCTCTCCAACATTGCCTAAAAAAGTGCAATAATCAATTTTTTTTAAGGCCATTGTTGCTTTAAAAACAATCAAGAGTCGATGCTCCACATTTTATCAACTATTGTACAAACACATGTTCATTTTGAAGGCATATTATAGAATGCTTTATATTTGTTAAGACGTTTTCTATGAAGCTTCCAATTAGCATAAAACTTTCATTTTTCCTAATGTTCAGAGACATATCTATATTAAGGTAAATAATACTGAAAACAGAAATGAGAATGCCCCTCAACCATTGTCCACCCACAAATAGTGTCCAGCTTCTGTCATTAATATCTTAAATTTTACAATATACTTCCTAATTATGCATCAATGACATCTAAAAATTGGAACCCCACGGAATCTTTTCATGAGTTGACACAACTAATTCTCAAGTATAAAAACACACATAAGATTCGGACGTTTTCCACGGAGAATTTTTCTTCTTTAGCCTTAAAGATCACAAAAAGGGCAATTTCCCCATTTTTCAAATTTTCAGAAACCATGTCAATTTGCATGACCTTCCTCTTACAGGAGGAATATTCTCATTTTCGTATTCCAAAATTACTTGCAGTTGTGACGACACAATGGGTTTTACGAGAGCGTAATAAAATAAAATAAAATGGAGTCCTATATAAAACAGTATAAAACATTGGTTGTGAAGTATTAACCATAGGATAAAAATAATGTCCTATGGTGTTTTAGTTGGATATGATTTTATCTAGCTCGTATGTGTTTTAACATAGAACTCATTAGATAAAAATCAAATCAAACTACAAATCATGGGAGATCCTATACACGTACTCATGTACTGTGTACAGGTATACCTTAATAGTTCATGTTAACACATATGATCCAATGATTTTTCATAGAAAATATAAGATACTGATAAATATTCATTCACACTTTCTCAATTTTCTAGTTTTTATGTAGTCAAAAGGGGCCCAATATGGCCGAATTCAATGGATCCGTCTCCCTGGCAACTGAGAGCACGTGTGGAACTTCCGACACCAAGTTAACTAGTCTTGAACCAAGACACACCAATGGTGAAAATTTCATCAAAATCAGAGACATGTCGTTTCCAAACACTATAGTTGGTGTTTACAGAGATTGCATGTTATATTTCATTGCAGTATTCTTGCTAAATCATAACTTACCTTTGCAGAATGGTGGATGATATCCTCTCTCTCTCTCTCTCTCACTCTCTCTCTCTCTCTCATTCAGCATTACACGTATCACATCGAGTACAATCTTCGCCATATCTATAACGCGGGCAACCTGTAATGAATAAGTAATTTGATAGAATCATCAAAGTTTTAACATGGCACATAACACACTCTGTTTAAAGGTTATTAAATGTGCAATGGTCTATTTGTTTTAATGTCAAGGAAATGATGAAACGTAATGGCCAGTAATTAAACTTTTCATATTTTTGAAACACGAAATGTTTTGTTAAAATCATGAGACCCCAAATATCATAACTATAAAAATTATGTCTTAATTATATTTTAAAACATTACATAGAAAGATTAAAACAACCTCAACAATTTCTTTTTAATTCCCAACAATAACTTTTAATTGATTTAAAAAAATGTACATTTCTTTTTTTCAAACTACATTCTTTACAATGATTGAACACTTTCACTTCTCTTAAAACTTTCTTTTCTACTCATTACTGTCAAATAAATTCTAGGTGTTTTGTTATTGAACTGAGGTTTTCCTTTTACAGAAAGTTATACCATAAATCTGCACTTCACAGATCTCCAGAAGTACACCGTCTGGGTCGTTCTTCTGATCATTATAAATCGTGACATATCGTGCTAAACGTGTACAGTTTAACTCAAGCACTGTATCAAGAGTCACATTTCCTGGGTCTTGATAACATTGGAAACTTTTATCTACTGTTGATCTGTATGACCTCACAACTGGCTTATATGACGCAAAAATGGAAAATCCTTTGAGTCTTTTGGTATTTTGGTCTTTTCCCTCTGAAAAATATTATTTAGTATTTGATTCTTCAAAAGTCAATAACACATAAAACAACCTTATTAAATTGTATCTAAATACACATAAGCAAATTAAAGAAAAATAATTCATCTCTCTCCCTTTAGTAGCCTTAGTGCATCGAGGGTTATTATTTGTGGTATATTGGAAATGCCTTGTTTTTGTGCCCTGTCTAGTCTTTCCATCATATTGTAAAGTCAAATTATGGAATAATTTACAGTTATGTGAAAGATTATAGGTTTATATTATATAACTTACTGAAATCCAGAATCCTGATTGGTCAATACAAAGTAATTATTTTGTAATGACGACCGCTGAAAGCGAATAATGACTCGCACGAGCTGCCTCGTTTTCACTTTCGCTTTAGACAAACATGGAAGGTCGCAAGTTTGTAAGTTGTAGGTGAGGAAAATTTAAAAGATATAGTTAAGAACTCTGAGGCCGAGAATACAAAACAATTACAAGGATATCTGTTAATGTTTTTCGTGAATACTAAGCACATACCATTTCATGGTTGAATTCGACTTTTCCACTCGGCGAGCAGAGTTTTCGGACGCTGTTTACGCGATTACGGAGACCAAAGATTGAAATAAAGACAAGCATGCACTGTGTATGATTGTATAGATAAATTATCGTAGACTAGAAGACATAGGTATTAATATTTTGTCAGTGCATTTCCTTTGCAAGTTTAGGAGTGCGATTCTCAATCTGGGGGAGGGGGTACTCGGTGTTATTCGGAGATAGATACCTTGCGTTATTAATATGTTATGGGTTAAAATTTATTACCGAAACAATTTCCTGTGAGTAATATTCAATAAATTCTTAAACATTTACATCCAACTTAGTAAACATTAGGAAGGCATTGCACTAATAAATTTGGGAAATTATTATTTATGTAATATAATAAATATGGACTCAATGTAGGTCAATATGCATTTATAATGACCCAGGATGACAGATATTGACCTCAGATACATGGAGTATATCGACCTCGGGCTAGCAC
>NW_026932456.1:0-51895 GCF_032062105.1 Saccostrea cuccullata | reverse complement strand
GTGAAATGACCGATATACTTATTATAGCCATAACTTTTACATTTTTTATTGAAATGCTTTGAAACTCATTCTATAAGGATATATTAATAGTCTAGATAATATGACATGGTCAAATTAGCACGAACTCACGTGCATGCACGTTCGCTTCCCTCTGATTGGCTGAAACAAAGATTTCAATATCTCTTTTGTTTTTTGACGAAATGCTTTGAAATTTTAAACATAGTCATGCATTAGGATATACTACAATATAATATATAGCAGGTATCATGAAAACACGCGCATGCACGTGCGCTGCAATCTGATTGGCTTAAACTTTAAATGGGTATAACTCCTTTGATTTTCAACCGAACAGGATGGGATTTAGAACATAGATAGACATAGTGGATTCCTACAAAAAGGTAAGGTCATCATGCACATGCATGCACGTGCATGCACGTGAGATGGGTAAAATCAAAAATACACTTGATGAAGCGTATTTTTTAATACTTTTGGATTAAATGCTTTATTATTTTATTATATTAATGTATATAGATAGTGTAGACAAGAGAATATGGTCATTACGCACATGCATTTACATGTGCACGCGTGCAAATGCTAGAATTTGAATATACTCGGTATACTTCAGGGAAACGTTGTTAAAGTGTAAAATGCATAGAGTTTGTCGTTTTTAATGAAGCTGAAAGGGAGTATGGCACCAAAAGGGAGTTGGGGAGCGTTTTGGGAACATCTGTAACGGTTCCCGTTACAATTAGCCCTAGTTATGTTCCCCAAACGGAGTTTGGGAACATATTGTTTTTACTCGGTTTCTTATTATTATTATTATTATTATTATTCTTTTTTTTCTTCTTTGTTCTCCGGTACTTTTTTGTCCGCGAGTGTTCTCAGAAACTGTTCACCCAACTGAGTTAAAACCTTTTTAGGGTTAATGGGTGTGTAGTGTAGGTGTGCGGAACGAAGGTCATTTTGCGCGCATACGCATGCACGTGCGTGCGCGTGAAATGAGTGAAATGACTGATATACTTTATATAGCCATAACTTTTACATTTTTTGATGAAATACTTTAAAACTCTACATATAAGGATATATTAATAGTGTAGATAATATGACATGGTCAAATTAGCACGAACTCACGCGCATGCACGTGCGCTTCGCTCTGATTGGCTGAAACAAAAATCTCAATATCTTTTCTGTTTTTTGACGAAATGTTATGAAATTTAAAACATAGGCATACTTAAGGATGTTCTACAACATGGTATATAACAATTGTCATGAAAACACGCGCATGCACGTGCGCTGCAATCTGATTGGCTTAAACTTTAAATGGCTATAACTCCCTTGTTTTTCTACCAAACAGGATGGGATTTAGAACATAGACAAACATAATGGACCCCCACAAGGAGGTATGGTCAACATGCACATGCATGCACGTTTGTGCACGTGCGCTTTGCTGTGATTGGCTGAAACATAAATCTCAATATCTTTCTTATTTTTTGACGAAATGCTTTGAAATTTAAAATATACCCATGCATTAAGATATCCTACAATATGATATATAATATTTTCATGAAATCACGCGCATGCACGTGCGCTGCAATCTGATTGGCTTAAACTTTAAATGGTTATAACTCCCTTGGTTTTCAACCAAACAGGATGGGATGTAGAATATGGATAGACATAAGGGACTCCTACAAAAAGGTATGTTCATCATGCACGTGCGTGCACGTGTAAAGAGTAAAATTATAAATAAACTTGATTAAACTTTTTTTTTACTTTTGGATTAAATCTGTAATATCTAGTATATTAATATATATATATAGTGTAGACAAGATGATATGGTCATTAAGCGCATGCATTCAAATGCGCACGCGTGCAATGCATAAATTTGAATATACTAGGTATACTTTTAGGAAAACATTGTTAAGTCTAAAAGGCATACAGTTCGTCTTATCTAATGAAGCTTAGAGGGAATAAGGCACCAAGAGGGAGTTGGGGAGCGTTTGGGGAACATCTGTAACGGTTCCCGTTACAATTAGCCCTAGTTATTAAGGTCTTCCGTCTTCACGGAAGACCTTCTAGTGATTCTACTGTTTATTATTATTATTATTATTATTATTATTTTTTTCCCCAAAAATTTGTGCACGCGTTTTCTCGAAAACTATTCAGTGATTTTCAGTGAAACTTTCAGGAATTATGCGCTGTTATATGAAGTTGTGGCATGGCAAGAAAGATTTGGAGCACTCACCTTTGGTTCCAAGTTATTGACACTTTTCTGATTTTAAAATGCAATTTTGTCCCCCCTTTTTTGAAAATGGTTTAAGATATTAACTATAGACTTGTTAGAGATGAAAGATGATGACTTTAAGATGTGACGAATCACCCTTTCGTGTGTCGGCGGTACTTCCGGTTGCTACCGGAAGCGAAATTAAAAAGTCTGTATTTTCTAACTTTTTTGTTTTTCAATATTTTTCATTTATTTTTGGAATGGTAATAGAGACCCTTCTTATAATGCTTACTGTATGATTTGTTTGAATATTGATAAATCCAAACTCTAGATATTAACAATTAAAAATCTGAAGCGGGTCCAAAATGGCGGCTGTCTGTGTCAACTCCGACATTTCACAATAGGGGTTTACGGAGGCAGCCAAGCGTTTGCTTGAACGAAAGTAACATAAGGACAAATGAAATGAAAAGAAATACTTGGATTGTCACGTCGTAGTTTCGTTGCAATTCTGTGTCAAACTACGTACTTCTTAAATATCTTCTATAATTGGTTTTGGCTGGTTCTCAATGTAAAAAAGAAAAGACTAAATGTGCAAATGAAATTCGATACCTAATATCTTCTGATTTGCTCCACGGAAAGTAAAACAGATCTTAAATCATTGTTATAATTAAGTAATAGTTTTTCAAGAAAGAATATTAATGAATACAGTAAGTATAAAACTTAACCGCTGTTTTTCCCATGCACACCTGTGCCATATTCAACTAATAGAAAAGACAAAATAAGATAACCATTTTTTTTAAAGATCGCTTAATGGAGTTTATATTAACGTTATTGTCTCAAAGATCTTATTCAAGTTATTGAGCACAAATGGTATCCAGTTCCTTGACCGTCGTAAGGCGAGCCATGTTTGTCGGCGAAACATTTCAACCTCTTCATGAATGTTTAACTAATCGGGAAAGTTGACTTTGGCAATAAACAGGAAATTAAAAAAAATTAGAATTCATAGCCGCTTCACTGCTTTAGTGTTACTTGCTTACATACTATATGGAATTTGTAAAATGTGTTAAATATACTTTCTAATCGTCGAATTTTGGGCTATATGAACGGTTTTTCTTTTTATTTCATTGAAGCTATCACACCAATTAAATAGAACATTCCGAAGAAAAGGTGCGAAGAATACCTCGTGGCGTTTGGCGCGAAATTATGAATAATGACTAGCCTGTTATAATTCTTCGACAAAAGCACTTTTATACAGAGGTATATACAAGACGATTTAATTTACAGCAGAGGTTCCAATAGCGTAATATTTAACGCGTTGGATTTTCATGCTGGCGACTTGGATTCAATCCCCCTTGTGTGCAACATTTTTTTTTACTTTTTCAGCTAGATTTTACGTTGTTTTTTTTTTTTCGGAATCGGACGGAAGACCTCTCGTTGCTCGCAACGAGATCGTATCTAGTTATTATTATTATTTTTTTTCTTATTTGTTCTCCGGTACTTTTTTGTCCGCGAGTGTTCTCAGAAACTGTTCACCCAACTGACCTAAAACCTTTTTAGGGTTAATAGGTGTGTAGTGTAGGTGTGCGGAACGAAGGTCATTTTGCGCGCATACGCCTGCACGTGCGTGCGCGTGAAATGAGTGAATTGACTGATATACTTAATATAGCTATAACTTTTACATTTTTTGATGAAATGATTTGAAACTCATTACATAAGGATATATTAATAGGGTTAATAATATGACACTGTCAAATTAGCACGAACTCACGCGCATGCACGTGCGCCTTGCTCTGATTGGCTGAAACAAAAATCTCAATATCTCTTTTGTTTTCCGACGAAATGCTTTGAAATTTTTAACATTGTCATGAATTAGGATATCCTACAACATGATATGGAAAAAATTTCATGAAATCACGCGCATGCACGTGCGCTGCAATCTGATTGGCTGAAACTTTAAATGGCTATATCTCCTTTAATTTTTTACGAAATGCTTTGAAATTTAAAACATAGTCATGCATTAGGACATCCTGCAATATGATATATAAAAAATTTCAAGAAATCACGCGCATGCACGTGTGCTGCAATCTGATTGGCTGAAATTTTAAATGGCTATATCTCCTTTGATTTTTGATGAAATGCTTTGAAATTTTAAACATAGTCATGCATTAGGATATTCTACAATATAATTTAGAAAAAAATTCTTGAAATCACGTGGATGCACGTGTGCTGCAATCTGATTGGCTGAAACTTGAAATGGCTATAATTTCCTTGGCTTTCAACCAAACAGGATGGGATTTAGAACATAGATAGATATAAAAGCCTCTTACAAGAAGGTATGGTCATCATGCACGTGCACGCACGTGCGTGCATTTGGAACGAGTGAAATTAAAAATACACTTGAATGAGTGAGTTTTAATACTTTTGGACTAAATGCTTTAATATAAAGTATATCTAAATATATAGAAAGTGTAGACAAGATTATATGATCATTATGCACGGGCATTAACATGGGCACGCGTGCAATGTTAAAATTTGAATATAATTGGTATCCTTTTGGGAAAACGTTGTTAAAGTCAAAAATGCACAGATGTTGTCTTATTTAATAAGGCTTACAGGGAATATGGCACCAAAAGGGAGTTGGGGAGCGTTTGGGGAACATCTGTAACGGTTCCCGTTACAATTAGCACTAGTTATTATTCTTTTTTCTTCTTATTTCTTCTCCGGACTTTTTTGTCCGCGAGTGTTCTCAGAAACTGTTCACCCAACTGAGCTAAAACCTTTTTAGGGTTAATAGGTGTGTAGTGTAGGTGTGCGGAACGAAGGTCATTTTGCGCGCATACGCATGCACGTGCGTGCGCGTGAAAAGTGAAATGACTTATATACTTAATATACCTATAACTTTTACATTTTTTATGAAATGATTTGAAACTTATTATATAAAGATATATTAATAGTGTAGATAAGGTGACACTGTCAAATTAGCATGAACTCACGCGCATGCACGTGCGCTTCGCTCTGATTGGCTGAAACAAAAATCTCAATATCTTTAATGTTTTTTGACGAAATGCTTTGAAATTTAAAAATTAGGCATGCTTTAGAATATCCTACAATATGGTATATAAGAATTTTCATCAAATCACGCGCATGCACGTGCGCTACAATCTGATTGGCTTAAACTTTAAATGGCTATAACTCCCTTGTTTTTCAACCAAACAGCATGGGATTTAGAACATAGACAGACATAATGGACTCCTAGAAGAAGGTATGGTCATCATGAACATTCTTGCACGAGCATGAACGTGCGCTTCGTTCTGATTGGCTGAAACAAAAATCTCAATATCTTTTTTGTTTTTTGACGAAATGCTTTGAAATTTAAAGCATAGGCATGCTTTAGGATATCCTACAATGTCATATATATTAATTTTCATCAAATCACGCGCATGCACGTGCGCTGCAATCTGATTGGCTGAAACTTTAAATGACTATAACTCCCTGGGTTTTCAACCAAACAGGATGGGATTCAGAACATAGATAGATATTATAGACTCCTACAACAGGGAATGGTCATCATGCACAGGCATGCACGTGCGTGCACGTGAAATGTGTAAAATTCTAAATACACTAGATTAAAGATACTTTTGGATTAAATGCTGTAATATTTAGTATATTAAATATATAGATAGTGTAGACAAGATGATATGGTCATTACGCACATGCATTCACATGCGCATGCGTGCAATGCTAAATTGAATACTTCTTTTGGTAAAACTTTTTTTAAGTCTTAAATGTATAGCGTTTGTCTTATTTAATGAAGCTTACAGGGAATATGGCACCAAAAGGGAGTTGGGGAGCGTTTGGGGAACATCTGTAACGGTTCCCGTTACAATTAGCACTAGTTATTATTATTATTATTTTTTTTTTCTTATTTCTTCTCCTGTACTTTTTTTGTCCGCGAGTGTTCTCAGAAACTGTTCACCCAACTGAGCTAAAACCTTTTTAGGGTTAATAGGTGTGTAGTGTAGGTGTGCGGAACGAAGGTCATTTTGCGCGCATACGCATGCACGTGCGTGCGCGTGAAATGAGTGAATTGACTGATATATTTAATATGGATGTAACTTCTATATTTTTTGATGAAATGTTTTGAAACTCATTATATAAGGATATATAAGATGTATAGATATGATTACATGGTCAAATTTGCATGAACTCACGCGCATGCACGTGCGCTTTGCTCTGATTGGCTGAAACAAAATCCTCAATATCTTTTTTGTTTTTCGATGAAATGCTTTGAAATTTATAACATAGTCATACATTAGGATTCCCTACAATATGATATATAAAAATTTTCGTGAAATCACGTGCATGCACGTGCGCTGCAATCTGATTGGCTGAAACTTTAAATGACTATAACTCCCTTGGTTTCCAACCAAACATGATGGGATTTAGAACATAGATAGACATAAAGGACTCCTACAATATGGTATGGTCAGCATTTACATGCATGCACGTGCGTGCACGTGCACTTTGCTCTGATTGGCTGAAACAAAAATCTCAATATCTTTTCTGTTTTCTGACAAAATGCTTTGAAATTTAAAACATAGGCATACTTTAAGATGTCCTACAATATGATATATAATAATTGTCATGAAAACACGCGCATGTACGTGCGCTGCAATCTGATTGGCTTAAACTTTAAAATGGCTATAAATCCCTTGTTTTTCAACCAAACAAGATGGGATTAAGAACATAGACAGGCATAATGGACTCCTACAAGAAGGTATGGTCATCATGCACGTGCGTGCACGTGCAATGAGTAAAATAGTGTAGACAAGATGATATAGTCATTACGCTCATGCAATGTTGTTTAAGTCTTAAATGCATAGATTCTGCCTATTTTAATGAAACTTACAGGAATATGGCACTAAAAGGGAGTTGGGGAGCGTTTGGGGAACATCTGTAACGGTTCCCGTTACAATTAGCACTAGTTATGTTCCCCAAACGAAGTTTGGGAACATATTGTTTTTACTCTGTTTCTTATTATTATTATTATTATTATTCTTTTTTCTTCTTATTTCTTCTCCGGTACTTTTTTGTCCGCGAGTGTTCTCAGAAACTGTTCACCCAGCTAAGCTAAAACCTTTTTAGGGTTAATAGGTGTGTAGTGTAGGTGTGCGGAACGAAGGTCATTTTGCGCGCATACGCCTGCACGTGCGTGCGCGTGAAATGAGTGAAATGACTAATATATTTAATATAGCCATAACTTTAACAATTTTCGATGAAATGCTTTGAAACTCATTATATAAGGATATATTAATAATGTAGGTAATGTGACACTGTCAAATTAGCTAGAACTCACGCGCATCCACGTGCGCTTCGCTCTGATTGGCTGAAACAAAAATCTCAATATCTTTTCTGTTTTTTGACGAAATGGTATGAAATTTAAAATATAAGCATACTTTAGGATGTCCTACAATATGATACATAACATTTGTCATGAAAGCACGCGCATGCACGTGCGCTGCAATCTGATTGGCTTAAACTTCAAATGGCTGTAACTCCCTTGTTTTTCAACCAACCAGGATGGGATTTAGAACATAGACAGACATAATAGACTCCTACAAGAATTTATGGTCATCATGCACATGCATGCACGCGCGTGCACGTGCGCTTTGCTCTGATTGGCTGAAACAAAAATCTCAATATCTTACTTGTTTTTTGACAAAATACTTTGAATTTTAAAACATAATCATACCTTACGACGTCCTAAAATATGATATATAAAAAGTTTCAATAGACTACGCCCATGCACGTGTGCTGCGATCTGATTGGCTTAAACTTTAAATGCCTATAACTTTTTTGATTCTCAACAAAACAGGATGAAATTAAGAATATGAATAGATATGACGGATTCCTACATTATGCTACCATCAAACTTGAATGCAAGGACATGCATGCACGTGTGCGCGCGCAATGCCTTAAATGACCGATTTACTTGATATAGTCGTAAATTTTTGATGAAACGTTTCGAAATTCAAAGAATAGAAACATGTTAAAAGTGTAGTCACGATGATATGGCTTTCATGCATTGCACCTGCGCGCGCGTGCAATGATCAAATGACTTGTATACTTGATATGGCCGTTAGTTTTATATTTCTTTATGAAATGCTTTGATGACCTTGACCTTTGACCTTGACCTTTGACCCCTTGACCCAAAGGTCACAATCCAGCTCAAGTTCGTAGATGTATTTACAAACTCACTTTAACAAATGCTAAGAAGAAATAAGTCAACACCCCCCCCCCCTTTCTCCTTTAAAAAAAAAAATCAATAGCAACGTAGAAAATTTCTCTGAAACTCAATCAACACCTGGGATCGACATAAAATTTCACTTAAGGTACAGAAAAGACTTCATAGAAAGTTTCCTGAAAGTTTTACGGTAAGTCTCTAAAGTATATAGAAATTATGAATTTTTACGGCAAAAATTACAAATTCTGTCGTGTTTGAAATTTAAGTGCAGACGAACAAAGATATGATATAAACCTTTTAAAGCCTATTTCTCCAGATGTCGTTAATAGCATTCAATTCTACTGATATGAATTAATATTTTAATACCAAGCATTCTTCTTTTATTATGTTCCCCAAACGAAGTTGGGGAACATATTGTTTTTACTCTGTTTCTTCTTATTATTATTATTTTTCTTCTTCTTCCTGGGTACTTTTTTGTCCGGGAGTGATCTTGTAAACTACACATCCGACTTAGGTAAAACCTTTTTAGGGTCAGTAGACGTGTTATGTAAATTTGCGGAACGGAGGTCATTTTGCTCGCACGTGCTTGCAAGAGCGTGCACGTGCAACACGTGAAATGACCGATTTAATTGATATAGGCGTAACTTTTTACATGTTTAATGAAATGCTTTGAAACTCATAATATAAGGATATATTAGTAGCATAGACAATGTAACATGGTAAAAATAGCAAGATTTCACGCGCATGCATGTGCGCTTCGCTCTGATTGGCTGAAACTAAAGTGTCAATATCTTTCTTGTTTTTTAACGAAATAGTTTGAAATTTTGAACATAGCCATGCATTAGGATATCCTACAACATGATGTATAGTAATTATCATGAAAACACGTGCATGCACGTGTGCTGCAATCTGATTGGCTTAAACTTTAAATAGCTATAACTCCCTTGGTTTTCAACCAAACAGGATGGGATTTGGAACATAGATAGATATAATAGACCTCTACAAAAAGGTATGGTCACCATGCACATGCATACACGTGCTTGTACGTGCACTGCAATCTGATTGGCTGAAACTTTGAACAGCTATAACTCCATTGGTTTTCAACCAAATGGGGTGGAATTTAGAACACAGATAGATGTAATGGACTTCTTCAAGAAGGTATGGTCATCATGTTCATGTATGCACGTGCGTGCACGTGAAATGAGTAAAATCAAAAATACACTTGAATGAGCGTATTTTTGAATACTTTTGGATTAAATGCTTTAATATTTTGTATATTAAAGTATATAAATTGTGTAGACAAGATGATATGGTCATTACGCACATGCATTCACATGCGCACGCATGCAATGCTAAAATTTGAATGAACTTAATGGTAAACGTTGTTCAAGTCTCAAATGCATAGGGTTTGTCTTATTAAATGAAGCTTACAGGGAATATGGCACCAAAAGGGAGTTGGGGAGCGTTTGGGGAACATCTGTAACGGTCCCCGTTACAATTAGCACTAGTTTTACCATTGAAATTTATCTGAATTTTTTTTAGAATTACACAATCCCCAGAAATAGCGAGTTTCGGTATATTAAAAAGCAATACACGTTTCTTTCCCGTAAAACATCAGGTGTTTGAATTCATGAAAAAATATTAATGAGGGGTTGTTAAACAATACCTGTCACCTTAGCTGACACCAAAAAACCAGGGTACGTACGCGACATTTTCTGATTTATTTGCATCTGCAAACAGGGCTACCCTCAAATCCACGTGTTTTCAATGTCTTTATAAACATCTCAAAAGCACCCCAGGAAGTAGCCTCCTATGCCCTGGAAAAATAGTTCCTGTCATAAAACTATTCATTTACAGAGTAGATTAAATTTCCTAAGCACAGCTACCAGAGTTGTCAAAATGGCCTGGAAGGAAATAAAAAAAAAACTCTCAAAAGAAAGGAAAATCGGCTTTATATGTATGGATCTACAATTGACTAAGTTCATTTTGATTGGTCAATTACCGGTGTGGTACCCCTAGTCGCCTTGAACCCAGTCCTGTCTTTCTGAATAAAACCAACTCCGAACCCGATGTAAAAATCCTAGTAGAGAAATGAGAATTTGAATTTTGCTGTCTTATTATGTTCCCCAAACGAAGTTTGGGAACATATTGTTTTTACTCTGTTTCTTATTATTATGTTCCCCAAACGAAGTTGGGGAACATATTGTTTTTACTCTGTTTCTTATTATTATTATTATTATGTTCCCCAAACGAAGTTGGGGAACATATTGTTTTTACTCTGTTTCTTATTATTATTATTATTATTATTAAGGTCTTCCGTCTTCACGGAAGACCTTATAGTGATTCTACTGTTTCTTATTATTCTTATTATTATTATTATTCTTTTTTTTGACAAAATTTTGTGCAGGCGATTTCTCGAAAACTATTCAGTGGTTTTTCATCAAACTTTCATAAAATATGTGTCATTATATGAAGTTGTTACATCCGAAGAGAAATCTGGAAAATTCTCTTCTGGTGCCAAGTTATGGACGATTTCCTGATTTTAAAATGCAATTTTGTCGCCCCTTTTTCTCGAAAATAGCTAAAGATATGACTTGGAGACTTATTGGAGACGATAGTTTGTCACTTTGTGGTTTGCAGAATCACCTTCTCGTGCGTCGTCAGTACTTCCTGTTGTTACGAGATGCAAATTCAAAAAATCGTATTTTCTAACTTTTTTGTTTTTCAATATTTTTCATTTATTTTTGGTATGTTAATAGAAACCCTTCTTATAATGCTTACTATATAATTTGTTTGAATGCTGATAAATCTAAACTCTAGATATTAGTATTCAAAAATCTGAGGCGGGCCCAAAATGGCGGCTGTCTCTGTCAACGCCGACATTTCGCAATAGGGGTTTACGGAGGCATCCGAGCGTTTGCTTGAACGAAAGTAACATAAGGATAAAAGAAATGTAAAGGAATACTTGGATTGTCACGTCGTAGTTTCGTTACAGTTCTGTGTCAAACTAACGTCTTCTATAATTGGATTTGGCTGGTTTTTAAAGTAGAAAAAGAAAAGAGTAAATGTGCAAATGAAATTCGATACCTAATATCATTTGTGCACCACGGAAAACAGATCTGAAATCATACTTATAAGTAATACTTTATCAAAAAAGAATATCAATTAATATTGAAAGTTTAAATCTTAACCACTGTTTTTCCTATGCACACTTGTGTCATATTAAACTAATAAATAAGACAGAAATAAGAATTTTTTAAAGATCTCTTGATGGAGTTTATTTTAGAATTCTTGTCTTAAAGACCTGTTTCAAGTTATTGAGCTTAAAAGATATCTGATTCCTTGACCATCGAAGGGCGAGCCATGTTTTCGCGCGAAACGTTTCAACCTTTTTCGATTTACTAATCGGGATAGTTCACTTTGGGAATAAATAGGAAATTGAAAAAAAGGTAAAAATTCATAACAGTTTCACCGCTTTAGTGCTACATGCATATATACAATATGGAATTTTTAAAATGTGTTTAACATACTTTCTAAATCTCAAATCTTAGGCTATAAGAACGTTCGTTTTTTTAATTTCATTGAAGCTATCACACCTATTTAATAGAACATTCTGAAGAAAAAGCGCAAAGACTAACTCGTGGCGTTTGGCGCTAAATTTTGAATAGTAACCTGCCTTTCATAATTTTAAGAGAGAAGCATATTCGTTAATATATACAAGTAGATTTAGAGAAGAGGTCCCAATTGCGTAATATTTAGTGCGTTGGAATTTTATGCTAGCGACTTGGGTTCAATCCCCCTTGTGTGCAAATCTTTTTTTTTTTTTTTTACTTTTTCAGCTCGATTATACGTCTTCTTTCCGGAATCGGACGGAAGACCTCTCGTTGCTCGCAACGAGTTTCTCATCTAGTTAGGGTCTTCCGTCTTCAGGTCTTCCGTTTCAGTCGGAAGACCTTATAGTGATTCTACTGTTTTTTCTTTTTATTATTATTATTTTTTTCCCTTTTTGTTTTGAAGATTTCTCAGAGATGACTGGACGGATTCTCATGAAATTTTCAGAGATGATAGAGAGTCAAAATATATTTCAAATGCAGTTTTCAGTTTTTCAAAATTCACTTCCGGTCGTCAGATATGTCCGATTTCCGCTTTTTTCAAAAATTTTTTGTCCCAGTCATATCTCAGAAACGGTAAGAGATGAAGACACCAAACTTATATGAGTAATAGATCTTGATAAGTAGGCAAAACCATTTGGGTTAACACAGTTCGCCGTCACTTCCGGTCGTCACAGGAAGTGATCAAAGAAATCGAAAATTTCAACTTTTCTTTTTTGAAACTTTTTTTGCAGCACAAAATAGTATTTCATTTGTAGTTTCGAAATATGTCAGTCCCACCGGAAACAAAAACGACGACTTCCGGTTATAAGAGAAAAACTACAAAATTTGAGTATTTTTCTTTCCCATAAATATTTTTTATAGATAAAGTATTTTTAATGATTTTTGGATATGTTATTCAGACTGCAAATGTCTACAGTAACGTCAAATATCTTTGTAAAATTCACTTCCGGTCGCGTGATTTCCTGTCCTCAAAATGAGAACTTATCATAGCTAGATCTCGTAAACGGAAAAAGATTAAGACACCAAACTTATACAATTGGTAGATCTTGATGAGTAGGCAACTTCAGTTTGGATAAGATTGTCCGCCGTCACTTCCGGTCGTCACAGGAAGTGTTCCAAAAAATCAAAATTTTCAAATTTTCTTTTATGAAACTTTTTTGGCATGACGTTATAATATCTTATTTGTATTTTTAAAATATATCAGTCCAACCGGAAACAAAAACGTCAACTTCCGGTTTTAAGAGAAAAACTGCATAATTTTAGTATTTTTCTTTCCCCTAAATATTTCTTATACATGACATATTTGTAACGATTTTTGGATATGTAATTCACACTGCAAATGTCTACAGGAAGGTCAAATATCTTTGTTAAATTCACTTCCGGTCGCGTGATTTTCTGTCCTCAAATTGAGAAGTTATCATAGCTAGATCTCGTAAACGATAAGAGATTAAGACACCAAACTGTTTCAAGTGGTAGATCTTGATGAGTAGGCAAAACCAGTTGGGATAACATTGTCCGCCGTCACTTCCGGTTGTCACAGGAAGTGATCAAAGAAATCGAAAAATTCAACTTTTCTTTATAGAAACTTGTTGCATCACATTATAGCATCTTATTTGTAGTTTTGAAATATGATAGTATCACCGGAAACAAAATCGACAACTTCCGGTTAAAAGAGAAAAACTACATACCCGGTAATTTGAGTATTTTTCTTTCCCATAAATACTTTTTATAGTTAAAGTATTTGTAATGATTTTTGGATATGTTATTCAGACTGCAAATGTCTACAGTAATGTCTAATATCTCAGTAAAATTCACTTCCGGTCGCGTGACTTCCTGTTCTCAAAATCAGAAGTTATCATTGCTAGATCTCGTTAACGGTAAGAGATTAAGACACCAAACTACTAGGGGTGGTAGACCTTGATGAGTAGACAAATCCTTTGAGTTTAAGATCATCCACCGTCACTTCCGGTTGTCACAGGAAGTGATCAAATAAATCAAAAATTTAAACTTTTCTTTATGGAATCTTTCTTAGTATTACCTTATAGCTTCTTACTAGTAGTTTCGAAATATGTCAGTTCCATTGGAAACAAAAACGACGACTTCCGGTTATGAGAGAAAAACTGCATAAATTGAGTTTCTTACTATCCCATAAATATCTTTTATAAAAAGAGTATTTGAAATGATTTTGGGACATGTTATTCAGACTGAAAATGTCTAGAGAAACCTCAAAATGAGACCTTTGACCCTTACTCAAAAAGTAATAAAGAAATATTCATTACCTTTTTCTAGATTCAGCTTCAAGTGTTTATCTCAAGTTTACCTGTCTCTCTCTCTCTCTCTCTCTCTCTCTCTTTCTCTCTCTCTCTCTGATGACCTTGACCTTTGACCTTGATAAATGACCTTGTTCTTTGGCCCCATTGACCCAAAGGTCACAATCAAGCTTACGGTCGTGGAGGTATTTGCAACTCTTACTCTAACAAATGCTTATAAAATATCCCCTCCTTTCTCTAAAAACAAAACAAAACAATCAATACCAACTTAGAGAAAATGTCTACAAGTCAAACGAAACGAAATATCGGCATAAGATTCGTAATAAAAGAAAGAAGAGACCTGAAAGAAAGTGTCCTGAGAGTTTTAAGGTGAGTCTCTGAAGTATTTTGAAATTCTAGTGAATATCGGCAAAATCTGCATTTTTTTTTCTGTCTGAAATTAAGTTATTGCTTAGCATAAAAATTAATTAAAACTCGTATTGGATATTTCTGCAATTATTGTTAATATCATTCGATTCTCCTGCTCCATTACGACATTTTAATACCAAGTATTCTTGCTTTCTTAGGTGTATGGAATTTATTTTAATTTTATTTAGATTTAAATATGAATCGGCTGAAACTCGGAAATGACGATTTTTCATATCAATTAAATTTCCACGCAATTGAGATAGGTCAATTGCAGTTACCCCGCTTGATACGATATGGTGTTGAAAAAATGCCCATGACTCACTCACTCTTTTTCCGGGATTTTGAATTTACTCTGCAACTGACCACGTGTATTAGTTTCGCTTTACAACTCTGTATATGCTAAGTGTCATTGCTTCACTGCAAATGTGTCCCATAATTATTCTAATCATTTTCCTACATACAATATCACATCAAACAGCCAATATCTCAGTTTTTTAAGAAATTTGACCGGGACTTTACTACGAAACTATTTCTTTCACTTCGAAACTATTTCCTTCAACCTTAAAATACTAAGCTTACAAAATACCTGAAATGTTGTGGAAGTTGGTGGCTCAGTGGTTAGCGTGTCCGACTTTCATACTAATGGTTTTGGGATCGAGCCCAGATGGAAGAATTAATATATTTTTTTTTTTTTTTTTTTGCATTTTGTTTTTTTTTTTTAAATACAAAAATATTCTTCTTACAGATAAAAGAGGAGAACGGAAGACCTTATTTGTTGCTGTAGCAACAAGAGTTTCTAGTTATTATTATTATTATTATTTTTATTCTTTTTTCTTCTTACAAAATTTGTGCAGAAGATTTCTCGGAGATGGCTCGTATGATTTGCGTCAAATTTTCACGGTCGATGCATTGTCATCTGAAGTTAATTCCGGCAAATTATTTTTTGGAAATTCACTTCCGGTTTCTTTATCGCCCTTTGATCAAAATTTGGAGGACCTCCTTGTCTGTGATGGAACTCAAAAACGGCTCAAGCTCTGAAATTTTTACTGATGATAGAGGACATGTTGCCACGTTGCACCTGGGTCAGGATATTTTCCGGAAGTGCCTAGTATGGACGCTCGGTAGGGGTCAAAATTTAGGACACGAATCATGAGTGATTTTTTAAGACATTTTGCATCATATCTTTTAAAGTATAATTATTTTGTTAAAAGATTCTGAACAGAATTTGTGCATAATGACAATATCTTTCATATGATATCAAGAAAATTGTGCTGACTCATCAAATTAAGGGCTGAAAGGGGCCAACAGTTTTTTTTCAATAACTCTTTGAAAGTCAATATTTTGTAATACATTACTGAAGCAAAAATGTTCATCTCAACCACTTACAACTTTATATAATGATTTTTATGTCATATGGTTCATAATTAGGGGCCACAAGGGGCCAGAATGCTAAATCTTTGATGCTTTATATCTCGAAAGGGAGAAATATTTTGATAAGCAATATTGAACAAGTTCAAAATAATGTTCTGAACAATATGCTACCTTTCATTTTTTGCTAAACGGCCCCATAAAGGAGTTAAAGGATTGGCCCCTTAATATTTCTTTTGCTAATAGCTCAAAAACGATAAGGAATTTCTAAACAATTGTTGAACACAAAATGTTCAAAATCTTAAGAGCTTTAAGATGAGATCCTGAAAAAGGGGCTGGGCACTCAAATTAGGGGCCAAAAGGGGCCACAAGTCTTCAATCGATAACTCTTTATCAGTTAATATTTTGTAATACATTACTGAAGCAAAGATGTTTATCTCAACCATCTACATCTATATATTATGATTTTTATGTCGTATGGTTCATAATTAGGGGCCACAAGGGGCCAGAATGCTAAATCTTTGATGCTTTATATCTCGAAAGGGAGAAATATTTTGATAAGCAATATTGAACAAAAGATGTTCAAAATAATGTCCTTAATAATATGCAACCTTTCATTTTTTACTAAACATCCCCATTAAGGAGTTGAAGGGTTGGCCCTTAAATATTTCTTTTGCTAATAGCTCAAAAACGAAAAAGAATTTCTGAACATTTGTTGAACACAAAATGTTCAAAATCTTAAGATCTATAAGATGAGATCCCGAAAAAGGGGCTGGGCACTCGAATTAGGGGCCAAGAGGGGCCAAAAGTCTTTTTTCGATAACTCTTTATCAGTTAATATTTTGTAAAACATTACTGAAGCAAAGATATTTATCTCAACCTTCTACAACTATATATTATGGTTTTTATGTCGTATGGTACATAATTAGGGGCCAAAAGGGGCCAGAATGCTAAATTTTTGATGATTTATATCTCGAAAGGGAGAAATATTTTGATAAGCAATATTGAACAAAAGATGTTCAAAATAATGTTCTAAATAATATGCAACCTTTCATTTTTTGCTAAACGTCCCCATTAAGGAGTTGAAGGGTTGGCCCCTAAATATTTCTTTTGCTAATAGCTCAAAAACAAAAAAAGAATCTCTGAACAGTTGTTGAACACAAAATGTTCAAAATCTTAAGATCTTTAAGATGAGATCCCGAAAAAGGGGCTGGGCACTCGAATTAGGGGCCAAGAGGGGCCAAAAGTCTTCAATCGTTAACTCTTTATCAGTTAATATTTTGTAATACATTACTGAAGCAAAGATGTTTATCCCAACCATCTACAACTGTATATTATGGTTTTTATGTCGTATGTACATGTACATAATTAGGGGCCACAAGGGGCCAGAATGCTAAATCTTTGATGCTTTATATCTCGAAAGGGAGAAATATTTTGATAAGCAATATTGAACAAAAGATGTTCAAAATAATGTTCTGAACAATATGCAACCTTTCATTTTTTGCTACAACGTCCCCATTAAGGAGTTGAAGGGTTGGCCCCTAATATTTCTTTTGCTAATAGCTCAAAAACGAATAAGAATTTCTGAATAGTTGTTGAATAAAAAATGTTCAAAATCTTAAGATCTTTTGATGAGATCCCGAAAAAGGGGCTGGGCACTCGAATTAGGGGCCAAGAGGGGCCAAAAGTCTTCAATCGATAACTCTTTATCAGTTAATATTTTGTAATTTTGTAATACATTACTGAAGCAAAGATCTTTATCTCAACCGTCTACAACTATATATTATGATTTTCATGTCGCATTGTACATAATTAGGGGCCACAAGGGGCCAGAATGCTAAATCTTTGATGCTTTATATCTCGAAAGTGAGAAATATTTTGATCAGCAATATTGAACAAAAGTTGTTCAAAATAATGTTCTAAACATTATGCAACCTCTCATTTTTGCTAAACGTCCCCGTTAAGGAGTTGAAGGGTTTGCCCCTAAATATTTCTTTTTCTAATATCTCAAAAACGAAAAAGAATTTCTGAACAATTGTTGAACACAAAATGTTTAAAATCTTTAGATCTTTTGGATTAAAAAAAAGGGCTTTGCACTCGAATAAGGGGCCAAATTAAAATTCTTCAATCGATAACTCTTTATAAGTTAATATTTTGTTATACATTACTGAAGCAAAGATGTTCATCTCAACATCTACAACTATATATTATAATTTGAATGTCTTATGGTACATACTTAGGGGCTACAAGGGGCCAGAATGCTAAATCTTTGATGTTTTATATCTCGAAAGGGAGAAATATTTTGATAAGCAATATATATGGAACAAAAGTTGTTCAAAATAATGTTTGAACAATATGCAACCTTTCATTTTTTGGGGAGCGTTTGGGAGTTGAAGGGTTGGCCCCTTAAATATTTCTTTTGCTAATAGCTCAAAAACGAAAAAGATTTTTTGAATAGTTGTTGAACAAAAATCTTCAAAATATTAAGAGTTTTAAGATGATATAAGAAAGAGGGCCGATTCCTAAAATTCTTCCCGTTAGGGGCAAAAGGCCGATTTTTTAAAGTCTTTAATGTTCAATTTCTTTTTACAGATTATGGAAAATCATTATTTTAGAATGAAAATCTCAATCAAAATCTTATCTCATCTCATCAAGAATTGGATGGAAGACCCACTCGTTGCTCGCAACGAGATCTCATCTAGTTATTATTTTGACCAATTTTTTTCTTACCGATTTTGTGCACGCGATTTCTCGGAAACGGCTTGATGGATTTTGTGAAACTTTCAGGTCTGATAGAACATCAAAAAATCTGAAATATAAATTTTTTATTTTGATGACGTCACTTCCGGTTTTGAGATTTTCGCAATTTTGTGTTTTTTGACGAAATCCTTTGTTGAACATCAATGTTCTCAAAAACCTTGAAGATAGAAACATGAAATTTTCAGTGATGATAGACAACCTTTGCAGAAGTGCATTGCATATCTTTTGGCTGGAAGTTTAACGCTATACGCTCGCTATGGCCCGAAAAAGAGCAGGATGGGAATTTCAAAATATTTAGACATTTTTTGGATAAATTTTTACCTAGAAATATTTTGTTAAAGCATATAGAAAAAAGATGTGAATATCATGTGCTGCAAATGACTGATCTATAAACAATAAGGGCTGGCCCCTTAGAATTCAGGGGCCTGGAGGGGTGGAAAGTTTTTCCTTTATATCTCAAAAAGTATTGAGAATTTGTAATACGTCAAAGAAGCAAAGTTGTTCAAAATGTCAAGCTTAATCTATTGGCGTCGTCAAAATACGTCCGGCGTCGTCACTTCCGGCCAAACCGGAAGTAGTCGGAAAATTTTGGATATTTTTGCCGTTTAATGATAAGTTTTTTGGTAACATATGTCTCTGGGAGCGTTAAAATTAATTTTCAGTCCGTCGACATCACTTCCGGTCAAACCGGAAGTAGCTAAAAATGGCTTATTTTTGCACTAATTAACATGATTGAAAGGATTCAAACCATTTTTGAGGTTATTTCTCATTTTTGTTAAAAATGAAAGCTTACAGTCAAACTAGGCACGGTCAAGACCTGGGGACGTTGCTTTGCAACGAGCCCCGTTACTTAGTTATTATTATTATTATGTTCCCCAACGAAGTTGGGGAACATATTGTTTTTACTCTGTTTCTTATTATTATTATTATTCTTCTTCTTCTTCTTCTTCCTGGGTACTTTTTTGTCCGGGAATGATCTCGTAAACTATACATCCGACTAAGGTGAAATGTTTTTAGGGTCAGTAGACATGTTATGTAGATTTGCGGAACGAAGGTCATTTTGCGCGCACGTGCTTGCAAGAGCGTGCACGTGCAACATGTGAAATGACCGATTTAATTGATATAGGCGTAACTTTTAAAATTTTTGATGAAATGCTTTGAAACTTATAATATAAGGATATATTAGAAGCATAGACAATATGACATGGTCAAAATAGCAAGATCTCACGCGCATGCACGTGCGCTTTGCTCTGATTGGCTGAAACTAAAGTCTCAATATCTTTCTTGTTTTTTGACGAAATCCTTTGAAATTTTGAAAATAGCCATGCATTAGGATATCCTACAACATGATATATAGCAATTATCATGAAAACACGTGCATGCACGTGCGCTGCAATCTGATTGGCTTAAACTTTAAATAGCTATAACTCCCTTGATTTTCAACCAAACAGGATGGAATTTGGAACATAGATAGATATACTGGACTACGACAAGAAAATATGGTCACCATGCACACGCATACACGTGCATGTACGTGCGCTACAATCTGATTGGCTGAAACTTTAAATAGCTATAACTCCTTTAATTTTCAACCAAACGGGGTGAGATTTAGAACGTAGATAGATGTAAAGGACATCTACAAGAAGATATGGTTACCATGCTCATGTATGCACGTGCGTGCATGTGAAATGAGCAAAATCAAAAAAACACTTGAATGAGCGTATCTTTTTAATACTTTTGGATTAAATACTTTAATATTTAGTATATTTAAATATATAGATTGTGTAGACAAGATGATATGGTCATTACGCACATGCATTCACATGCGCACGTGCAATGCTAAAATTTGAATGAACTTTGTACACTTCTGGGTAAACGTTGTTAAAGTCTCAAATGCATCGAGTTTGTCTTATTTAATGAAGCTTACAGGGAATATGGCACCAAAAGGGAGTTGGGGAGCATTTGGGGAACATCTGTAACGGTCCCCGTTACAATTAGCACTAGTTCTTTTTTCTTCTTATTTCTTCTCCGGTACTTTTTTGTCCGGAAGTGTTCGCAGAAACTGTTCACCAAACTAAGTTAAAACCTTTTTAGGGTTAATAGGTGTGTTGTGTAGATGTGCCGAACGAAGGACATTTTGCGCGCATACGCCTGCACGTGCGGGCGCGTGAAGTGCGTGAAATGACTGATATAATTAACATGGCTGTAACTTTTACATTTTTTGATGAAATGCTTTGAAACTCATTACAAAAAGATATATTAATAGTGTTAATATTGTGACACTGTCAAATTAGCACGAACTCACGCGCGTGCACGTGAGCTTTGCTCTGATTGGCTGAAACAAAAATCGCAATATCTCTGTTGTTTTTAGACGAAATGCTTTCAAATTTTAAAAATTGTCATGAATTATGATATCTAACAATATGATATAGAAAAAGTTTTATGAAATCACGCGCATGCACGTGTGCTGCAATCTGATTGGCTGATACTTTAAATGACTATATCTTCTTTGTTTTTTGACGAAATGCTTTGAAATTTAAAATATAGTGATACATTAGGATGTCCTGCAATATGATATACAAAAAATTTCAAGAAATCACGTGCATGCACGTGTGCTGCAATCTGATTGGCTGAAAATTAAAATGGCCATATCTCCTTTCTTTTTTGAGGAAATGGTTTGAAATTTAAAACATAGTCATTCATTAGGATATCCTACGATACGATATAGAAAAAAAAATCATGAAATCTCGCGCATGCACGTTTGCTGCAATCTGATTGGCTGAAACTTGAAATTGCTATAACTCCCTTGTTTTCCAACCAAACAGAATGGTATTTAGAACATGGATAAATATCAGGGACTCCTACAAGAAGGTATGGTATTTATGCACGTGCAAGCACGTGCGTGCATTTGAATGAGTGTTTTTTAATACTTTTGGACTGAATGCTTTATTATATAGTATATTAAAATATGTAGATAGTGTAGATAAGGTGATATGGTCATAACGCACATGCATTCACATGTGCACGGGTGCAATGCTAAAATTTGAATATCATTGTTATCCTTCTGGGAAAACGTTGTTAAAGTCAAAAATGCACAGAATTTGTCTTATTTAATGAAGCTTACAGGGAATATGGCACCAAAAGGGAGCTGGGGAGCGTTTGGGGAACATCTGTAACGGTTCCCGTTACAATTAGCCCTAGTTTATTTTGTGTGTTGTTTGTAAAGTACTAAATTTTGACCTACTCGTTGATAAGATTTTTGCAGCTTTTAATTCTGGATAGGTTTGAAATTAAACATGACAATTAAAAAGAATTAATACAAATCATTTGAATTTATCGATAAATTAATTGTACCAAATTTTGTTAGTATATGATGTTAAATAAAAAAAGATATGACAGGAGTACACGAACTTTTTGAACAACATTCATACAATTATGTGTATGTACATTGCCGACACTATTGACTCTAATTGGACAAAGAATATATCAGATATTATTTTATATTCACTTGAATTCCTGATTTCATGGTGGAGAATTTTATACTTCCTTTTCAATGGAATTAATTTTTTTTTACATGTGTATTATTTTGCACTCTTATAAACGTTTGTTTTTTTTAATGAAATTTGAATTTTCTTCCCTACAATTAAGTCACAGTGCATTGCAAAAATGGGGAGTTTCGATGCTTTAGAAGTAAGGAGTGTATACCAAGGACTTTGTTTTGTGACGGCAAGGAAGATTGTTACGACAAGAGTGACGAGGAAAATTGTAAGAATTTTTTTAGGCAATTTTCAATCTTTGTTAAGAATGTTACTATCATACTATGCAAAAATAAAATTAAAAAAAAAAAGATAAAAAGTTAACCTATATATGCAATGTTTAATCTTATTTTAGGTAAATCAGATAATGCTACTGATCCAGAGAGTATGACAAATTCATTCTTAATATGCAATGGCTCTAAAGACAATCACAAAATCAATAATAGAAGACATCATTTGGAAAACGATTTCACACTTGAGACTTGGCACCAAAATTTTACAGGACCTGGTTTTATGTTAGCTAATCAAACTACAATTGACTTTGACAACTCTAGTGTGGTAAAAAAGCAAAATGGTTTAGTAAAAAAATGTCTGAACAAATTTACAAATCGAAAGAGTAATATTTCATCAATGTCTTCTGGATTAAAAAGAAGTTTTCAGGATTGTCCAAAACACTGTATTTTTTTATCATCTAAAGTTCAAATGAAGTGTGTAAGCTACAGATCAAATTTTTATCACTACCTTGAATGGAGAAATATTTTGTGTGACAATGTTTCCTTTCATGAACTTTATCCTTCTTTTGTGTATTCATTGAATATCATTGCGTCAGATATTAAGCATTTTTGTTTGGACAGAACAGTTGTTGATAATATGCAATATTTACAAATTCGTGACAGCACCATTGGGACTCTACTAATTGTCCAAGAAGATAAACCGTCCAAGCAATTACAATCCTTACAATTAATAAACTGCACACTAAAATACATGTACGCACAAATGTTTCTTGCCACAGGCAAATTTAGAAGTAGAAATAGATTAGAGATATCTTTAAGTTATTTAAATGGTACGAGATATATAACAGGTTTAGAAGCGAATTTATCATTTTATTATAATTATTACGAATTGAACTTACGAACAACTGAAGATATTAAAATTATGATATTTCAGTCTGAGATATATCCACAAAGATCTTATTCACGTAAGTATTTATTTATTTCAAAACATCTTAAAATATCTGCAAGGTCTGGTTTTGATTATACCGAACTTCACGAAATACTTTCAAATGACAAGGACAGTTTTTTTCCAGATAAGAAAGATTTTTCTCCATCTTATTCAAGCAGTTATTTTACGATGCAGAATTGTTCCATGTCAAAAATACGACAATTTCTAATCGATCTGCGTATCGTTAAATTTATCGACCTTTCGTCCAATACTATAACAGTTATAGAAAAGGGAGATTTCAAAGCAGCTGAGTATTTAGCAATCCTCATTCTGAAGAATAATCGTATCCAAGACATTGAAAACAATGCTTTTAAGGATTTAAAGTCGCTATTTTTTCTCGATTTATCAGATAATGTTATAAGTAATGTCGAAAAACATTACTTCATATCTTTAAAAAACCTTCATTTTTTATACTTAAACAACAATTATATATATCACAATCATGGAAAAGCTTTTTGGAATTTCAAAAATTTGAATACTCTGGATTTATCGAACAATAGGATAAGACATTTTGGTGAAGGGTTGTTTTTGAATATGGAAAACCTGGAGACTCTATTCTTACAAAATAATGATATAATGTCTATCAAAGGAATGTTTCTTGGATTATTTAATCTGAAATTTCTTCAAGTGGATGTATTTTCCTTATGTTGTGCAAAACCACGTAGCATCTATGAAGTGGAGTGTATTGCCCCTCATAATGAGATATCTTCTTGTGAGCAGTTAATCAGTGTTCCTGTTCTAAGTGTTGTTATCTGGTATGTGGCATTTCTGGCTACATTTGGAAATATTGTTGCCCTTATAAGTAACATCATAACATTTAAAGATAAATCCTCCATTGAATACTTGATTTTGTCTTGTAATCTGAGTATTGCTGATTTGTTCATGGGAGTATATCTATATATCATAGCTGTTGTAAATCTTATGTATACTGGTGTATATGGGTTTGAAGACTATAAATGGCGGCATAGCAGTGTTTGTATGTTTGCAGGGGTATTATCCACAATGTCAAGTGAAGCATCAGCGTTGTTTGTATTGCTCATCACTATTGATAGATTTGTATCAATCAAACATCCCTTTTATCAAAATAAACGAAGATGGGTGATTTTGTTATCTGTTTTCTCATGGGTTCTCTCTGTTTCTATATCTTTATTTCCTATTCTAGCTATGGAGTTGTCAGTCTTTGAAGATTTTTATGCACAGTCTCCTGTTTGCATAAGTTTACCATTATCTGTCCACAGACAAAGTGGTTGGCAATATTCCATGGTCATTTTTATTGGGTTGAATTTCATTATTTTCGTTGGTATCAGCATTGGAGAGTTTCTGATTATCTTGGAAGTCAATAAATCTGGAAAAAATAGCCAAGCCTCCAACTGTCGCCGAAGGGAAATAGCACTAGCCAAGTCTGTCGTTGCTGTGGTTATCACTGATCTTCTGTGCTGGGTACCTATAGGAATTATTGGTAAGTTTGTGTTTAAACTTATGGATATTTCTTGCAAATTTAATTTGAGGGGGGACCTATGTCTTTCTACGTCAAAGCGGCGTTATGTGACGTCACAATAGCGACATTTGTTTTTTTGAATTGGGCATAACATTGTTATTAATCAATAACATACACAATTTACAAGAAGAAAATTAACTCATCATCAATAACAGTCTTATTTGATTTATGGATTTTGTTAATATCAGAATTCTCTTCCTTTTGGTTTTTAATTCATAGCATTTTAAGTTGTGAAGAAATGCGTCGATGATATGCTGATATATAAGTGCAAAAAGATTTAAGATGAAATTCAGCAAAGAAAACGGCTTAAATGAGGGAAATATATTTAATTTTATGATTACCATTAATTGAATTTCTGGATAAAACTAAGAAAAAATTTAGAGATGTGCTTGTACGTATATTTGCCTATTGATTCGTAGTACATGTATATTTATTGTATAAAGTCATTCCTAGGTTCTTATAGGTGTTGGTTGTTGACGGGGAAATGGGGGGGGGGGGTGATCAGAATGAAAATAAAAACCAATCTGTTTAAATGGTTTCTAAATCGAAACAAAATACTCGTTTTTCGCAAAATAGTTTTATATTCAGATGTTTGTCAGTGTTTACTTACTTTTATTTTAGTACAGAAAGCTCAACATTTATGACACAAGAGTACGAAAATAAAAGAAAACGTCGTAATTCTCGTTTATTTATCATACAGGTATATTTTTTCTTTGTTGAAATAAAGAGATGAATCGTTTCTTTCAAAATAAAAATACGAATTACGACATTTTCACACACAGACTTTTTAAGACGTTACCTGTTATGCATGTAGGAATTGTAAAAAAATACGACAAGAAAAACGAGGTGATATTTACATTGTGCGCCTTTATAATTTTTCATGCGAAATAAATTACGATGAATTTGCCTTCACTTTATAGATATAAGTCATATAAATTAAATTGAATAAATGTTGATTCCGAATGCGATTTGACATTTTTGGTTCTTTTTAGCGCACATTTGGAGTAGAACAAGAATGTCTTAAAATAATCTATTTTTAACATTTTATACTGTTTTTGCACGTGCTTCTATGTAAAAATAAGCAAATAAAGGTATTGTTTTTAATACCTAAAAAATAAGAGCATGTGGTCAAGAAAGAAATGTCAAAGTTTTGAAAAATTGACACAGACTTTTCGGACATAGGTCCCCCCTTAAATTTGACTTGGATAAATGTGGACATATTGATAAATTTATGCTTGATATTTATACACATTGTTTTTTATGGTTAATCCGTGCTCGATACTTAATGTGATTATTCATAAGTTTGTGCTGAACTAAAGAATAAGGAATTTTTTGGTGAGTTTTGTGATCACCTTTTGGAATTATTGGTAAATTTTTTATGGATACATAGTGAAATTATTGGCAAGTTTTTGCTAAATAAATGTGTCAACTATTGGAAAATTTGTGATGAATACATGAGGGAAATATTGGTAGGTTTAAATTACTAGGAATGTTTCTTTTTTTAAAATACTATTTATATAATTCTTGCACCAGGCTGAAGCTAGCAGCCAATAACAGCAGCCACTAAGCGCGTAGAAGCTAGCAGCCAATAAGGAAATTCATCAAAGAACTGAGAGTACTCAGACGCAGTACTGTTTTTAATAGGTTATTTTAGATAATTAATGGTTAATGATTATAAAATTAATGCAACAATTAATTACATAATAAATCAGATACTCAGAGGCAGTAAGGCTCACCTGAACATTTTTTTTTCTTTTTTAAAACCGAAAAAAAAGAAATACATTACTTTACAATTTTTATCCAATTGAACAAACAAGCACTAGGAAATGGTTAACTCCTTCAGGAAGAATCCCTTTTCAACTCCTTCAGGAACCTCAAGATTATGACAGGGCCAATAAGCTAACCTGAAATTTGATTAATATATAACGATTGTAAACAGAAATATAGCACATATGTAAACTAGGTTGAAGTATGTTTCGAACATTATTACCAGGACAACTTAATGAATCTATCAGACTGTAAATTACCACTATCAGTAATAAGTGGTGGCGGTGCCACTAAGTGGTTCCAAATTTTGATATTACAGGCAGGTATTATACCCATGATTTATAAAGTGATCAACATTACTAGGGCAAGATAGAAGGGCCCAAGGATTATTATTTCCTGCTATCAGAAGGGGCTTTAGTGGTACCACCAGGTGGTGCCAAGTGCATAGGTCATATTTCAAGCATTCATTTGTCCTCCATTTCCGGGAACCTGAACCATCTTTCACTGGGGATGGGTTAAGGGTCTTAGGGGGTATTCCCTGTCAAAGTTACAAAGGGCCCCAGGGGCTGGGAAAGGCCGGTTAGCTAACCTGAAATCATTCGTCATCAATTATTGGTCATTAAGTTAAGGGTCTTAGAGGGAATCCCTTATCAACGTTTCAAAAGGTCCCAGGGACTGGAATGGGCCAGTTAACTACTATAAACGTTGCCTGTTTTGCATTTTATCCCAAAAACGCCATTAAAGGTGAGCTATTACACGCTTAATCTTTGAAGTGTTCACTAAATGATTAATGGGGCAAGGTAGAGGGGCCCTAGGGCTATCATTTGCCACTTTCAGAATGGGGCTGTAGTGGCACCACCCAGTGGTGCCAAGTGCGTGGCGCATATTCCCAGCATTCATATTTTATTCATTGTCGTCCCCTGAACAAACTAACACTGGGGGTGGGTAGGGGGCCTTAGGGGGGTACCCCTTGACAGATTTCAGAAGGGTCCTAGGGGCTGGAAGGGTCCAGTTAGCTAACCTGAACTTTGATGTTTTTCTTCATTGTAGATTGGGAAACGGGAAAAGGGAAGCTATTATACGCCTTATCCTTGAAGTGTTCATCAAATAATTATTGGGGCAAGGTAGAGGGGCCCTAGGGCTATCATTTGCCACTTTCAGAATGGGGCTGTAGTGGCACCACCCAGTGGTGCCAAGTGCGTGGGGCATATTTCCAGCATTCATATTTTATTCATTGTCGGCCTCCAGAACAAACTAACACTGGGGTGGGAAGGGGGCCTTAGGGGGTACCCCTTGACAGATTTCTGCAGGGTCCTAGGGGCTGGAAGAGTCCAGTTAGCTAACCTGAACTTTGATGTTTTTCATCATTGTAGATTGGGAAACGGGAAAAGGGCAGCTCTAATACGGCCTATCCTTGAAGTGTTCATCAAATAATTATTGGGGCAAGGTAGAGGGGCCCTAGGGCTATCATTTGCCACTTTCAGAATGGGGCTGTAGTGGCACCACTCAGTAGTGCCAAGTGCGTGGCGCATATTTCCAGCATTCATATTTTATTCAATGTCGGCCTCCTGAACAAAGTAACACTGGGGTGGGAAGGGGGCCTTAGGGGGTACCCCTTGACAGATTTCTGCAGGGTCCTAGGGGCTGGAAGAGTCCAGTTAGCTAACCTGAACTTTGATGTTTTTCATCATTATAGATTGGGAAACGGGAAAAGGGCAGCTCTAATACGGCCTATCCTTGAAGTGTTCATCAAATAATTATTGGGGCAAGGTAGAGGGGCCCTAGGGCTATCATTTGCCACTTTCAGAATGGGGCTGTAGTGGCACCACTCAGTAGTGCCAAGTGCGTGGCGCATATTTCCAGCATTCATATTTTATTCAATGTCGGCCTCCTAAACAAACTAACACTGGGGTGGGTAGGGGGCCTTAGGGGGTACCCCTTGACAGATTTCTGCAGGGTCCTAGGGGCTGGAAGAGTCCAGTTAGCTAACCTGAACTTTGATGTTTTTCATCATTGTAGATTGGGAAACGGGAAAAGGGCAGCTATTATACGCCTTATCCTTGAAGTGTTCATCAAATAATTATTGGGGCAAGGTAGAGGGGCCCTAGGGCTATCATTTGCCACTTTCAGAATGGGGCTGTAGTGGCACCACCCAGTGGTGCCAAGTGCGTGGCGCATACTTCCAGCATTCATATTTTATTCATTGTCAGCCTCCTGAACAAACTAACACTGGGGGTGGGTAGGGGGCCTTAGGGGGTACCCCTTGACAGATTTCTGCAGGGTCCTAGGGGCTGCAAGAGTCCAGTTAGCTAACCTGAACTTTGATGTTTTTCATCATTGTAGATTGGGAAACGGGAAAAGGGCAGCTATTATACGCCTTATCCTTGAAGTGTTCATCAAATAATTATTGGGGCAAGGTAGAGGGGCCCTAGGGCTATCATTTGCCACTTTCAGAATGGGGCTGTAGTGGCACCACCCAGTGGTGCCAAGTGCGTGGCGCATATTTCCAGCATTCATATTTTATTCATTGTCGGCCTCCTGAACAAACTAACACTGGGGTGGGTAGGGGGCCTTAGGGGGTACCCCTTGACAGATTTCTGCAGGGTCCTAGGGGCTGCAAGAGTCCAGTTAGCTAACCTGAACTTTGATGTTTTTCATCATTGTAGATTGGGAAACGGGAAAAGGGCAGCTATTATACGCCTTATCCTTGAAGTGTTCATCAAATAATTATTGGGGCAAGGTAGAGGGTCCCTAGGGCTATCATTTGCCACTTTCACAATGGGGCTGTAGTGGCACCACCCAGTGGTGCCAAGTGCGTGGCGCATATTTCCAGCATTCATATTTTATTCATTGTCGGCCTCCTGAACAAACTAACACTGGGGTGGGTAGGGGGCCTTAGGGGGTACCCCCTTGACAGATTTCTGAAGGGTCCTAGGGGCTGGAAGAGTCCAGTTAGCTAACCTGAACTTTGATGTTTTTCATCATTGTAGATTGGGAAACGGGAAAAGGGCAGCTATTATACGCCTTATCCTTGAAGTGTTCATCAAATAATTATTGGGGCAAGGTAGAGGGGCCCTAGGGCTATCATTTGCCACTTTCAGAATGGGGCTGTAGTGGCAAGACCCAGTGGTGCCAAGTGCGTGGCGCATATTTCCAGCATTCATATTTTATTCATTGTCGGCCTCCTGAACAAACTAACACTGGGGTGGGTAGGGGGCCTTAGGGGGTACCCCTTGACAGATTTCTGAAGGGTCCTAGGGGCTGGAAGAGTCCAGTTAGCTAACCTGAACTTTGATGTTTTTCATCATTGTAGATTGGGAAACGGGAAAAGGGCAGCTATTATACGCCTTATCCTTGAAGTGTTCATCAAATATTTATTGGGGCAAGGTAGAGGGGCCCTAGTGCTATCATTTGCCACTTTCAGAATGGGGCTGTAGTGGCACCACCCAGTGGTGCCAAGTGCGTGGCGCATATTTCCAGCATTCATATTTTATTCATTGTCGGCCTCCTGAACAAACTAACACTGGGGTGGGTAGGGGGCCTTAGGGGGTACGCCTTGACAGATTTCTGAAGGGTCCTAGGGGCTGGAAGAGTCCAGTTAGCTAACCTGAACTTTGATGTTTTTCATCATTGTAGATTGGGAAACGGGAAAAGGGCAGCTATTATACGCCTTATCCTTGAAGTGTTCATCAAATAATTATTTTGGCAAGGTAGAGGGGCCCTAGGGCTATCATTTGCCACTTTCAGAATGGGGCTGTAGTGGCACCACCCAGTGGTGCCAAGTGCGTGGCGCATATTTCCAGCATTCATATTTTATTCATTGTCGGCCTCCTGAACAAACTAACACTGGGGTGGGTAGGGGGCCTTAGGGGGTACCCCTTGACAGATTTCTGCAGGGTCCTAGGGGCTGGAAGAGTCCAGTTAGCTAACCTGAACTTTGATGTTTTTCATCATTGTAGATTGGGAAACGGGAAAAGGGCAGCTATTATACGCCTTATCCTTGAAGTGTTCATCAAATAATTATTGGGGCAAGGTAGAGGGGCCCTAGGGCTATCATTTGCCACTTTCAGAATGGGGCTGTAGTGGCACCACCCAGTGGTGCCAAGTGCGTGGCGCATATTTCCAGCATTCATATTTTATTCATTGTCGGCCTCCTGAACAAACTAACACTGGGGTGGGAAGGGGGCCTTAGGGGGTACCCCTTGACAGATTTCTGAAGGGTCCTAGGGGCTGGAAGAGTCCAGTTAGCTAACCTGAACTTTGATGTTTTTCATCATTGTAGATTGGGAAACGGGAAAAGGGCAGCTATTATAGGCTTATGCATATCTAATATCACCTATAACTTCAACATAATCTGTCAAACTGAACGCGACATTTGTCGTAAATTTGTAAACAAAGTATAGACATGGCAGTTCTATTGTATCCTAGGCTTTCAATTATTAGCTCGATTTGTTCAAAGATTAAACAAATTGAAATAATTTGTTTTTGCAGAAAATCTGCAATTTTATTATACACCAATCGTATTTCTCAAAACTATTTAGTACGGATTACTGTCTTGTTCAACCAGGAAGTTCGAACTCTTGACGTAGTGTTTAGAACGTATCCCTTACAAGCAAAGAGTCGTGAGTTCGATACCGGCTGGGTGCATTTTAATTTTTTTTTAATTCCTTTTTTTTCTTATTTCTTCAACCCAAAGACCTTTTAAAGTTGGAAAGGCCACAGGAACAATAAGATTACCAGTATTTTGTTTTTCTTTTATGCATAAGAGTTTTTTTTTCATTGGGAAACATTTGTTTTTGTATAAATATTATATTAAATATTATTAACAAGTTTACATAATGATTACTAGTATTTTCTTTTATTTTTGCATAAGATTTTTTTTTACTTTAATGGAAAAAATTTGCACATGCATACATTTTATTTTTTATACCGGTAATATTATTTACAAGTTCACATCATAAGTTTCACGTTTGAAAAATCTTATTACCTCTAAAAAGTGCAAAGTTTCGATGTTCAAACTATGAGTCCATCATGAAATCTTTATTATATATTGCCAGTTTGCACCTCATTATGCCCCGGTAAACTAAGTTTTTGGGGTATATAGTTTTTGGCGTGTCCGTCAGTTTGCATCTCTGTCTATTTGGCCGTGAAAACTTTAATCTTGTCCTTAACTTTTGGTTTAATGAGGCTATGACTTTCATATTTCACGTGTGTACTCCGTGTAACAAGACTTTTCTTTTTGAACCACCAAATTTGACCTTTTCACCTTGACCTTGGAGTTTGACCTACTTTTAAATTTTTTAGCCTTGTCCATAACTTTTGAACGGTAAAGGTCAAAACTTCCATCCTTTACATACTCAGTATGTATTCTATGTGACAAGACCTTACATTGGATACTAGTTACCTTGACCTTTGGACCTTGACCATGGAGATTTTTATACTTATGAACAAGATGCATTTTTGAAACACTATGCGCCCGACGGTTAAGTTAAAAAAAACAATTTTATAATATATAGGTCACAGTCAAGGTCACAAAGAACTTGAATAGTGAACCATGCATACTAAATATGCAGTTTTTATCTCTCATGGTTCCAAACGAGTTATTTTTAGCATATAGGACACAATCAAGGTCACAAGGTCATTGACCTTGGTGGCACGTGAATGTGCTTCATTAGTAAAGTATATATTTCAAATATTGTCTCTATCTTTCTTCGTTCAAAAGTTATGGCCAAAGTTAAAATTGGAGACAAAAAACTGTATTTAGCGTATACACTGTAGGTCACAGTCAAGGTCACAAGGTCATCGGCCATGGTGGCATTTAAAAGAGCTTAACCAGTGGTGTATGCATACCAAATATAAAGTCTCTATCTTTTATGGTTCAAAATTTATGGCTAATGTAAAAGTTTGCAGAAAAAAATATTTTTAGCATATAGGTCACAATCAAGGTCACAAGACTTTTGAACACTTGGGGCTAGTGATATCATACTTCACTTGTATAATCCTTCATTGGATACTATGAACTTTGACCCTTTGACCTTGCAGTTTGACATACTTTTAAAAAGTAAACCTTAACCATCACTTTTGAAGGGTTAGGCCAAGTGCTTTCATACTTTACATATTTAATCCTTGTGACAGGACCTTTCATTTGAAAGCAAGACCTTTGATTTTGGAGCTTGACCTACTTTTTAACATCTTTAACCTTCGCCATAACATCTAAAAGGTAAGGTCTAAGGCTTTCATAATTTAAATATGTATTTTTGTTGCAAGACCTTTCATTGGATATCAATGACCTTGACCTTGAAGTATTCCTTACTTGTGAAAAACTTTAGTCTTGGCCAACTTTAATATTTTACAATTGTATTTTTAGCGAGAATGCCGTTCTTTTGGTACAAATAAATTAAATTTGCACTCACAAAAACATCTTGTTTAATTTTGTGATCCTACACATATTTTGGGTTTCTCATAGCAAAGCATTGACTTTGCCACTATATTTTTATGGGATAAGGGGGTATCATTTAACGAACTCATTGCTCACAGAGCCTCTTGTTAATTAGTTATCAAAAGCATAGCTTTGTTTTAATAATGTCACTACAAAGAGGTTCCTATAATTGGAGCTAGTGTTTTCCTTTGGGTCATACTAAGGTATATCGTGCCTTAATCATACCCCACCTTCACCCGACCAACACACACACTTAAAAGCGGGAGGGTACGTTTTTAAAGGTAAGACAAACCCCGAGGTCAAGGTCAAAAGGTCATAGTTATTGGTTTCTGCACAAGGCCATGTCTCAAAGATTACATTTAGGAAGTATAAATGCGTTGGTCCTTACTGTTTAAAAGTTATGGCCAAGGTTAAAGTTTGTAAAAAGTAGGTCGAACTCCAATGTCAAAGGGTCAAACGACTTGATATTCAATGAAAGGGCTTGTCACAAGGATTACATATGTCAAGTATGAAAACCCTAGCACTTACTTTTCAAAAGTTTTAGCCAAGGTAAAAGTTATTTTACAAGAACAGAAATCTCCAAGGCCAAAGGGTCAAGGTTATTGGTATCCAATGAAAGGTCTTTCAACAAAAAATGGATTTTTGAAGTATACATATGTCCTGGTATCTACTGTTTTAAAAGATATGATCAAAGTAAAAAAATAGAATTTTTTTGTTAAAATGTGTTTAACTCGAAGGTCAAGGTCAAAAAGATAGATTTGGTGGAACACAAAGAAAGTTCTTGTCACAAAGAGTACACATGTGAAATATGAAAGTCATAGCTCCATTAATTCAAAAGTTAAGGACAAGGTTAAAGTTTTGCGGACAAACAAACAAACAGCTAGACGAACGGACGGACATGACAAAAACTATACACCCCCCAAAACTTCGTTCCGGGTGGGATAATAAGAGGTGCAAAATGGCAACATGTAATAAAGATTCTGTAATGGTCTAATACTTTTAACATCGAAACTTTTCATTTTTTAAAGGTGAAGAGATTTTTCAAACGTTAAACTTGATGTGAACTTATAATTAATATCATATAACATAAAATGTATACATATGCAAATACCTTACATTAAAGTGCAAAAAAAATGTGATTATGAAATACTGATGCCCCCGTATGGCAACATAGTGAAGATTAAACTTTTCTGAGATAAAAAACTTAATATATTGGTACCTAAAGTAGTGCCTTCTAACTGGAAATACAATTGCAAGACATGAAAGCAGGCTTAAGTGTTTTTCATAAGTACAAAAAATTTCAAGATCAAGGTAATGAGGTCAAGTTTATTGGTATCCAATGAAAGGTCTCTCCACAAAGATAACATATTCGAAGGATGGAAGCCCTAGCCCTAACCATTCAAAAGTTACAAGGTTAAAAAAGATTTTTATGTACGTTAAACTCCAAGATCAAGGTCAGAAGGTTAAGATTATTGGTACTGATTAAAAGATCTTGTAACAAGAATTACATATGTGAAGGCTGAAAACCCTAGCCCTTCCTCTTCGAAAGTTATTTCCAAGGTTGACGTTTTCTCATAAGTCCGGAAATCTCAAAGGTCAAGGTCAAAATTCTTGGTTTTAATGAAAGGTCTTGCCAAAAAGAAGTTATATTTGAAGATTGAAATTCATAGTATCTACCAATTAAAACTTAGGGCCAAAAGTAAAAATATGCAATTTTTGTATAAAAGTAGGTCTAACTCCAAGGTCAAAGTAAAAATGTCAAGGTTTTTGGTATCAAATGAGAGGTTTTTCTACAAGAATAAAATATGTGAAGTATAAAAATCTAGTACTAACCCCTCAAAAATTATAGTCAAAGTTGTATTTTTAAAGTAGGTCAAACTCCAAGGTCAAGGTCAAAGGGTCAAAGTCCTTGGTATAAAATGAAGCGTCTTCTCACAAGAATTACATTTGTGAAGTATGAAAGCCCTAGCACTTTCTGTTCAAAAGTTATAGTCAAGCTTAAAGTTTTTTCATAAGTACGTAAATCTACAAGGTCAAGGTCAAAAAGTCAAGGTTTGTGGTATCCAATGAAAGGCCATGCCACAAAAAATACATACGTGAAGTATAAATGTCCTGGTAGATATTGTTTAAAAGAAATGGCCAAAGTAAATATTCAAAATTTGTGTGTAAAAGTTGGTCAAACCTCAAGATCAAGGTCAAAAGGTCAAATTTGGTGGTACCCAAAAGAAGGTCTTCTCTCTAGAAATACACATGTGAAATATGAATTTCATAGCTCTACTAAATCAAAAGTTATGAATAAAAATAAAAGTTTTTGCGGACAAACAGAGAGACAGAAAGACAGACAGACGGACACGACAAAAACTATATACCCCCCGAAACTTCGTTTCCGGGGGCATAATTAAAAAAAATTTAAAATGCACCCAACCGGTATCGAACTCACAACTCTTTGCTTGAAATGCATACATTCTAGACACTACGTCACGAGTTCCAACTTCCTGGTTGAACAAGACAGTGATCCGTACTAAATAGTTTTGAGAAACACGATTGCTGTAAAATAAAACTGCAGATTTTCTGTAAAAACAAATTATTTCGATTTGTTCAATCTTTGAACGATCAAGTTAATAAATGAAAGGCTAAGATACAATAGAACTGCCGTGTCTATACTTTGTTTACAAATTTGCGACAAATGTCGCGTTCAGTTTGACAGATTATGTTGAAGTTATAGGTGACATTAGATAAGCATATCCCTATAATAGCTGACCTTTTCCCGATTCACAATATAAAATGATGAAAAACCTCAAAGATCAGGTTAGCTAACCGCGGTCCATCCCAGCCCCTGGGTCATTTTGAAACGTTGACAAGAGATACCCCCTAAGACCCTTAACCTATCCTCGGTGTTAGTTAGTTTAGGTGCACAATAAAGCAAGACAAATGAATGCTGTAAAATAATATACCCCACGCACTTGGCACCACCAAGTGGTGCCTCTACAGCCCCATTCTGAAAGTGGAAAGTAATAGCTTTAGGGCCCCCCTACCTTAACCCAATCATTCGATGAACACTTCAAGGATAAGGCATTTAATAGTTGCCCTTTTCCCGTGTCACAATGTACAATGATGAAAAACATCAAAGTTCAGGTTAGCTAACTGGCCCTTTCCAGCCCCTAGGACCCTGCAGAAATCTGTCAAGGGATACCCTCTAAGGCCCCTTACCCCTCACTAGTGATAGTTTGTACAGGAGGCCGGCAATGGATAAAATATGAATGCTGTAAATATTCCCCACGCACTTGGCACCACCAAGTGGTGCCACTACAGCCCAATTCTGAAAGTGGGAAGTGATAGCCTTAGGGTCCCTCTACCTTGCCCCAATAATCATTCGATGAACACTTCAAGGATAAGGCGTATAATAGCTGCCCTTTTCCCATTTCCCAATGAACAATGATGGAAAACATCAGAGTTCAGGTTAGCTAACTGGACCCTTCCAGCCCCTAGGACCCTGCAGAAATCTGTCAAGGGGTACCCCCTAAGGCCCTTTACCCATCCCCGGTGATAGTTTGTTCAGGAGGCCGGCAATGAATAAAATATGAATAATGTAAATATGCCCCACGCACTTGGCACCACTTGGTGGTGCCACTACAGTCCCATTTTGAAGGTGGGAAATGATAGCCCTAGGACCCCTCTACTTTGCCCCAATAATCATTTGATGAACACTTCAAAGATAAGGCGTATAATAGCTGGCCTTTTCCCGTTTCACAATATACAATGATGAAAAAACATCAAAATTCAGGTTAGCTAACCGGCCTTTCCCAGCCCCTGGGGCCCTTTGAAACTTTGACAGGGGATACCCCCTAAGACCCTTAACCCATTCCTAGTGAAAGATGGTTCAGGTTCCCGGAAATGGAGGACAAATGAACGCTTGAAATATGCCCCACGCACTTGGCACCACTTGGTGGTGCCACTACAGCAACATTTTGAAGGTGGGAAATAATAGCCCTAGGACCCCTCTACTTTGCCCCAATAATCATTTGATGAACACTTCAAAGATAAGGCGTATAATAGCTGGCCTTTTCCCGTTTCACAATATACAATGATGAAAAAACATCAAAGTTCAGGTTAGCTAACCGGCCTTTCCCAGCCCCTGGGGCCCTTTGAAACTTTGACAGGGAATACCCCCTAAGACCCTTAACCCATCCCCAGTGAAAGATGGTTCAGGTTCCCGGAAATGGAGGACAAATGAACGCTTGAAATATGCCCCACGCACTTGGCACCACTTGGTGGTGCCACTACAGCAACATTTTGAAGGTGGGAAATGATAGCCCTAGGACCCCTCTACTTTGCCCCAATAATCATTTGATGAACACTTCAAAGATAAGGCCTATAATAGCTGGCCTTTTCCTGTTTCACAATATACAATGATGAAAAAACATTAAAGTTCAGGTTAGCTAACCGGCCTTTCCCAGCCCCTGGGGCCCTTTGAATCTTTGACAGGGGATACCCCCTAAGAGTCTTAACCCATCCCCAGTGAAAGATGGTTCATGTTCCCGGAAATGGAGGACACATGAATGCTTGAAATATGCCCCACGCACTTGGCACCACTTGGTGGTGCCACTACAGCAACATTTTTAAAGTGGCAAATGATAGCCCTAGGACCCCTCTACTTTTCCCCAATAATCATTTGATGAACACTTCAAAGATAAGGCCTATAATAGCTGGCCTTTTCCCGTTTCACAATATACAATGATGAAAAAACATCAAAGTTCAGGTTAGGTAACCGGCCTTTCCCAGCCCCTGGGGCCCTTTGAAACTTTGACAGGGGATACCCCCTAAGACCCTTAACCCATCCCCAGTGAAAGATGGTTCAGGTTCCCGGAAATGGAGGACAACGGAATGCTTGAAATATGCCCCACGCACTTGGCACCACTTGGTGGTGCCACTACAGCAACATTTTGAAGGTGGGAAATGATAGCCCTAGGACCCCTCTACTTTGCCCCAATAATCATTTGATGAACACTTCAAAGATAAGGCCTTTAATAGCTGGCCTTTTCCCGTTTCACAATATACAATGTTTAAAAAACATCAAAGTTCAGGTTAGCTAACCGGCCTTTCCCAGCCCCTGGGGCCCTTTGAAACTTTGACAGGGGATACCCCCTAAGACCCTTAACCCATCCCCAGTGAAAGATGGTTCAGATTCCCGGAAATAGAGGACAAATGAATGCTTGAAATATGCCCAACACACTTGGCACCACTTAGTGGTGCCACTACAGCCCCATTTTGAAGGTGGGAAATGAAAGCCCTAGGACCCCTCTACTTTGCCCCAATAATCATTTGATGAACACTTCAATGATAAGGCGTATAATAGCTGGCCTTTTCCCTTTTCACAATAATAATACAATGATGAAAAAACTTCAAAGTTCAGGTTAGCTAACCGGCCTTTCCCAGCCCCTGGGGCCCTTTGAATCTTTGACAGGGGATACCCCCTAAGACCCTTAACCCATCCCTAATGAAAGATGGTCCAGGTTCCCGGAAATGGAGGACAAATGAATGCTTGAAATATGCCCCACGCACTTGGCACCACTTGGAAGTTTTTGAAGTTGGGAAATCATAGCCCTAGGGCCCCTCTCTAATGGTTTTTTCGGGATATAATGTAAAATCCAGGTTATCCTACTAGCCCTTTGCGGTCCCTGGGACCCTGTGTAAGGTTGACAAGGGATACTTCCTTAGGCCCTTAATACATCTGCAGTGATTAGTTTTTTCAAGTGGCCAATAATTAATGACAATTGGTTGCTTGAAATATACTCTACGCACTTGGCACCACCTGGTGGTACCACTACGGTCCCGTTCTGATAGCAGGAAACAAAAGGGCCTTTCTACCTTGCACTATTTACGATATGGTGGGCACTTTATAAATCATGGGTATTATACCTGCCTGTAGTATTAAAAATGCTCTTGGAACCACTTGGTGGCACCTCCCCCACCTCTTATTACTGATAACGGTTATTAATAGTCTTATAGACCCATAAAGTTGCCAGGGTAATAATGTTCGAAACATACTTCAACGTAGATTACACTTGTGTAATATTTCAGTTTACAACCCATAGAGTAAACAATTTTCAGGTTAGATTTTTGGCCCTGTCATATTCTTGAGGTATCTTGAAAGAGTTGAAAAGGTATTCATCTTGAAGTAATGAACCAATTCTTAGTGCTTGTTTGATCAAGTGGACTAAGATGATTGGGTAATTTATTTCTATTTTTTTCAGTTTCAAGAAATCACATTTTTTCTTCAGGTGAGCCTTACTGCCTCCGAGTATCTTATTTATTATGTTATTAATTTTCGCATTAATTATTCAATCATTAGCCCTTAATTATCTAAAATAAAGTATTAAAAACAGTACTGTCTCTCAGTACTTTCAGTTCTTTGATGAATTTCCTTATTGGCTGCTAGCTTCAGCCGGGTAATTCTTGCTATAGAAAAAATGTTATATATGACTGATCCTTCTTGTCGAACTGGTGATTAGTACATTTTTTCTAGAACAAAACGTAAAATGTATTGTTTTTAATACGGACTTGAAGAGGCCTCCCGCCTAGGTTAATGACTGCCATGGTACATGTATCACTGCTTATGTTTTGTGTCTATTTTTTCTTCGGATACTTAGTTGGAATTCTCAGCACCCACGATTTCAATTATTAAACTGAAATATTAAATTTTCTGGGTATTTTTTACTAATCAAACTGTGAATTTTATTTACGTGTCATTATTGTGTATTCTACTCACGCGTAGAAATTTACAAGAAACACTTGCTCTAATGTGACGTATCAATCAGACATTAATAAAAATGTTACGATTTTGAGCAAGATGAATTGTTCGAGAAACATTCACAAGATAGATACATATATATTATTATAACAGTAACTTGAACACGGGGTCGGTTTCACGTCGAGTTGACAGGCGCGGATCATCAGCCTTTTACGAGACGCGAAGCGTCGAGAAATATTCTGATGATCCGCGCACTGGGTGAAATATACAAGAAAAACTTGCTCTATTGTGACGTCTCAATAATTTAATAAAAATGTTATAATGATAATTATTTATTATATACCCCTTTAACTAGCAAAATATAGGCAAAAAAAACTTTATAGATCAATTGCATAACATTTATCCATAAATTTTCAAAGCATAATAACAAGTATTGACTTTTTAACGCGCATGAAAAATAACGTCATATTTCTGCGTTGACATTTCGTCATCAATTTTAGAGAGTGGTGATATGGTATTGACGTTTCAGAAAACAACATGTTGGTGATCCGGAAAGTCGGATCACGACGTCACGTGATTGCGTTAAATCTACAGTAAAATTGAGTGATACACATTAGGTATATAATAAAGCTTTAAACCTGGTACAAAATACACTTTTGGCAAAAATAAATTATGGTACCGGCGTTTCTAAGTATGCTGAGGTTTTAAGGTATTTAATTTTCTAGGTATGCTGACCTTTTAAAGTATTGTCGTTTTTAGGTATGTTGACATTTCATGGTATTGACAATTTTAAGGTATTTTTGCTGACGTTTTGTGGAATATATGACGTTTCACTAATTATGAAAATCATGACAATTTCTCTGGATCATAGTGCTCGTTTTACCTAAATTACTTGCTATTAACCCAATAAAAAATGCTTTATACCAATTCGCTTTTTCTGAAAAAAATATTGAATGTTTGATAATTTTCCCTATATAAATATTATTTCAAATTTTAATTGTGATTTATAATAATTCACGTTTGTACATGTACATATACCATCATAAATATAATAGATAATTAAAATTTGTTAAATAAAGAAAGAAAGTTTTAACCATAACATTAATATATTGCAATAAACATAAGGTAATGACATTTTTTTAAATCGAACACATAATTTGTAAAACATACTTTGTAAATGAGATGTTTATTGTGTTAATTTAAAATTTTAAAGCAACTTGAAGTGATTAATTTGATAAGAGAGTCGTAATACCCAATGTAAAGAACGTGGTTCAGAAGTCTTAGGTGTTAAGCCAATATCTCAAAGATCGCTGGTTAGAGCCTTGCTGTAGTCACTTGACAGTGTGTGTTGTTTCCCTTGACAAGACGCTTTATTTGCTTGTCTTCGTCCACCAATCCCCAGTGGCTACCGGCTTATACTGGGGTAAGTCTGTCTGTGGTAGACTGCAGTCCCAAGGATGGGGGAGTGGGGTTTAAATACTCTCATCCTGTTGGCACAAATGAAATTGGGTATAAGCATCGGCCTTATGAACCAATAAATCGTACATGGTATAAACGTAATGAAAAGGGTAAAAATAACAAAGAATGACCGATCTCAAAAAGGTTTTTAACAATACAAACTTGTGATTAGGGAATAAAAGACGGAAAATTCCAGGGAAATCTGGGATTGGGTTCCTAAGAGGAAATGAGCATCCCCTGAGCCATTTGTTTTGATATATAAGTAGCTTCGAATTCACATAATATTCCATGTGTGAAAAGTGATTTTTCTATAAAATATATCTATTATTTATTATTCACTGAAACTGCAGATGCGTTTAACAAAAATTGTCAATTTTTGTTTCAGGTACATGAAAGTAATATGCTGAGAAAATTTCAAATGCTCACCAGCGAGAATGATCGCCTCAAACGGCGAAGACAGTCTTAAAGACTTCCAAGGTTGTTTAAAGAGACTCTGCATAATGGAAAATTAGTCCTTTTAGGGAAACAAAGATTCTCAGACTTTTTTTGTCGACTGAGCTTAAAATCTTAATACTGTATCTGTCATTGATAGTTTATGTAAAAGAAATAAAAAAAAAATATCTAGCCGGAAATTTCGTTCTTTGTCAGATGCTAGAAGTTCAGCAAAGGTAGACGTGAGAAGAAAATTTATATATAACATATGAAAAAGGTAAAAATAACAACAGTGATCCATTTATTGAAAACTTCGACCAATTAAAATTTACAAACTAGGCATAAACAGGTGGATCCGTTGTTGAGGAGGAGTAATCATCCCCTGTTGACCGGTCTCATCTGTCGTTAGCCCTATGTATTGATCACGTAGACGGACATTCCCTATCGAAATGAAGTATAAAAACAATGGCTTACAATTGGTCAAAAACAAATCAGCAAAAATAATACCCAATGTTAGGCTTTGTGTCTATAAATGCTTTATTATGACTATACTATTTACGATTGCTGACCAACTGTACCTACAGAAATTTGAAGTAAAAGTTGCAGGTTCTTTGGATGGCACCATAAAAACCGAGGTACCGTGGTGTCACGACAGACGTTGGCACGTTAAAGAACTCTCACTGCTTATGGCCTTGAATGCCGAGAAGCCCTTCACCGGTACATGTATATGGTGAAATCCTTAAATGAGTGAAAAAAATATTCAAATGGGAATTTAAACAACAATCAATCAATCTAAGTAGATTGGTTGAACGTATAACAATTTAAAGGCTTATCTGTATAAGATGTTTGTCTGTAAAGTTCGTGGACAGACGTTTTTTTTTTTAATAAAAAGTAATAAAAACATTATGTACTAATTATAAGATGTGATTTTATCATCTATTTTTTCGGCATTTTATTTGTAATGACAAAGTTTATTGATAGATCAAACCAGTAAGAATAATATTCAAAGTTCTTATAAGGAGAGAGAAAATCGCCCGATATTTGTTTCACGGTTTTTTAATCGCCTTCTCTTTGTTTTGCATAAGAAAACATGCCAATTCATATAAAATAATTTTGACATAGGCCAAAGTAATCTTAAGACCGAATTGCAAAATTAAGAATTTTGTAGGCATCTTAAATTCATATAAGAATCAATAAATAGGTTGTATGGAACATACTCTTGATTTTTTATTTCTTTTCTTTTTTTCTTTTTTTTTTTGTAAAATGAAAAGACATCGAAAAATTGAATGGTTATTGTTTTATTGAAAATTTGTCTTTACTTTAAGAGTACCATTAATTTAATTATGTTATATAAATATATTACGTACATATTTATAATATTTTATATTGTAGTAGTTTGTGCTATATGAATCATATACTTAGGTGGTTGGAAAACCTTGCTAGTGATATAGATGTCCAGGTTCGCTTCCCAGTTTAGACCTACATTTTTAGTTTTTTCATTCATTTCCTTCTATCTTTCCTACTAAGCACATGTTTTGCTTGAATATTCATTATTTTCATTTTACAAAGTCCATACATCTTTAATCCATATTAAAATATTAACCGATTTGAAGAAGATTAACTCGTCTTGTTTTTTCATGAATTATTTTTAAAAATTAATTAAATCTGAAAATAACAGTAATCGATAACAAAAAAAATGTATGTTTTCCCAGTGTTTCTTACATTCTGATCAATATGTGTCAATAAATTAAAATGAAAATAAGAAAAGAAAATACTCACGTGCGTTATTTTTGCCACAGAAAACTTCTTGGGCAGTCTAGAAGAACGAAAATGAAAATTCTTTACTTTTGATTGATCATCTAAATGAAAAAAATCCATACGAAAGATCTTGACCTAATATGGCGCTTACATTGGATACTTATTGTCTTCTAGAAAACAGTTTGTTTCTCTTCTTTTTGAGTTGGTCTGAATTTAATAAACACCAACTGTATTCCTAAATAAGCCGATTATAAATATCAGTCTTTACTTCAACAGAAAAGGTCTTTTTCTGACATTTCTAGAATAAGAATACTTAAGATAATGATCGATGAGCATCTTAATTGTTACAGAATGGGAAAACCTAAACTCTTAAGAAATTCTATCCTGTATAATTTATGTATGTCAATAAACCACATTATTTTAAGATCACTTTTTTTAAATAAAAAGTTTTCTCTCATATCATAATGAAAATTTATAATTTGAATATATACATGTATATTAATTGACACCAACAGTAAAACTTTTATTTTAGACACTTGAAAGTGTTTTGCAAGTAAAATGAACGAAAATACTTTGCAATAATCTAGGAATTTTTTTAAATTTTTTTTGCGAGTTATCGGTGTGTGTCACGTTGGCATATTTCATGATGCGCTTGCAAGTCTGTGTGATTCACACACCAATACTTCCCATTAAACTTAAAAACATTCCTTATATTTACATTTTACATGTTAGGAAGCAACTTAAATTTGAATTTCTCGCTGCCATATATCGTTGAATTTAACTTCCGTCGCTGCAGCCTCATTGTGACATTAAGTATACGTACGTTTCTCCGTGTATATTTCTATGCGTGAGTATAAACTAAATGGTTTTCAAATCAATTTCACAGTTGGCTTACTAGTGAAACACAGCAAATGTAATTTTCTTTCTATAACCTTTTTAAAAAAACAAAGTGAAATATTTTAAAATGAAATCCTAGTACATTTTCTCATTAAATACAAAGGGGCCTCATTAAAAAAAAAGACTTGTAGAATCGTTGAACATTTGATATATTTTAAGTACATATATAAATATTGTTTAGGGTGGTAAATGTACATTTTTAGAAAATGAAGCCTCTTTTAAATCAAATAAAAACTTTAGCAAAACTTTTAGATACAGTCACATATTTATACTATTTGTATAATTGATTTGATTTGTATATTATTGAGTTGGATTGGAATACATGGACCAAGATGGTATTTGAAATAAGAATAAAAGCATAAAAACAAATATTGAATATTTTGTTTCTTGCAGAGCCAAATGGAAAGGAATAATGTAGAATAGTGCAATACTTTAAGATTGCCACTAGAGTTGGATTAAATTTATTTTATTTATCTTTCTAGCGATAGGCCATCGAATTTCATCTGAGAAATATAAAATTCTTTGATATACAAATTACATATAAATATATAGGCATATATCGATCCAAATAAATATTAAGATTAACACAACTTGAATGTTATATTTTGTTAATCGCTGCATGGTTAGTTTTTTTTTTTTTAATTCATTTCCTTTCTCCATAAAATATCATGTACCAGAAGATTCAAAATCAGTGTGAAAGAGAAACATTTTAAGAATGTCCAAACATTTTTGTCGTGCAACGATAGAAAATTTCCAACTTTGTCTTTATTGTAATATTGTATTAAGTGTATTTCTTGGTGATATTTTATTTGAAAAATAGAAATTGATATGGAGATTTAAGTATCATAAGGTTTTGTAAGAAACTTACACTTTAAAATCTTTAAGAATTTGTAAAATTTGTGAATTTGTTCATTATAAGAATAATAGTCTTTTCTTTCTTTTTCTCGCCTGATTGTTAATGGGCAAACTTTTCTAAAAGAAAAAAGTGAATATTTATTAAGATTCAGAGTAGGTATGAATTAAATGGATAGCATAAAATATACCAAATTGATATCAAAGATAGATAAATCCTGTTGATTTACTTTTACAATAGAAAAGGCTTTGATCAACGTTAGTTAAATCTTTGATTTAATAGTAACTTAATTAATGATATCATTTCTTTGATAGGATTTTTTATTATTACAAATTCACCTTTATGAAAATGAAATGTAAGACGTAAGAAGATTTGATACTCTTTCAAATTGTCTGAATAAATGATATATGCAATGTAGAAACCATAACATATATTATTCTACCTGAAACATGTTAAGGATCATGATAAGTCATATTCCAGATTTTATTTCTCATGATACCTTTTTTGAAATCGATTTTGTAGATAATAATAATAGAAAATTATAAATAATTCAAAATTTTTTTAAGTGATTCATGTTAAATATAATTTTAAAATACATAGTACACATATAATGGTCTTTTTCCTGCCCGTTGCCTTCTCATTCTATAGGAGATGGAATGATTACAAATTTTTAATGTAATTCTAATAATTAAAATTTCATCAATTACAATCATAAATCTTAATGATATAGGAAGGTTTAATCAATATATTCATCACATATACAAGAGATATAATATTAGTTTATGGAAGATTAAAATTTGAACGTATTAGTACGTTTACAATTTTCCGTATATAACTTAATTTTTGGAAGTATTAAAAAGTAAAGTGTGAATTTAACAAAAAATAATGAGGATAAGATCTAAGTTAAATTTCATTAAACGATCAAATTTAATTTAACCATAAAACTTTATTTTATGGACATGTTTAATAATAATTATACGTTTTCTATACTAGAGGTATAATATTTGTTTACGGGAGACTTAAATCCAAACGTATTAGTAAGTTTACAATTTTCCAAACTTTATTGAATTTGTTCTTTTAAATTTCCATTAAACTCGTATTAAATGCGTATTATTTTCTAACGGTTACAATCCCACAATATGTTATACTATGCATTTGAACATTAAATAACAGCAGCATTTAAATTGCATTTAAGGTAAAAGTAAACCCAACTTTCATGCAATGTCGCTAGTTTCTTTATTTCTACATTCCTCCGGCCTGCGTTGGGTAGTGGTTAGAGCTTGCTCTAGAGTCGCGAAGTAAGGAGTTGATCCTACAGTGTGACGTAGAGATCGGTCCTTCGGATGAGACTGTATAAACCGAGGTACCATTCCTCAGTAGGTGCTGGCACAAAGTAGATCCCTCCCTGCTCAATGGCCCTATATGCCGAGAATTGGATAAAAGAAGTTGGGCGCATTTGGCGTGTGATCTACAGGAATCATTTGTACGGAACCTTTATGGTTTAAATGTCCATTTTTTGGTTGGCTGAACATAGCTGGTCAGATTTTACAAACACGTCCATAGGTTTTTTTATCATTTAGTTTGAAAGTGAGAGATTGCAACTTTTTTGTCCGTTTTTCCTAGGGGGTACTATAAACATGATAATAATGTGTCACAAAAACTAAACACCTAAAATACTGTAAATGTATTATATTTGGCGTGTACGATATTTGGCGGAAATTGAATTTTCAACAAGTTGGCGTAGATTTGATTTAGCGCTTTTTGAATGTGCTTTACATAAACCTTTACACACAAAGCATTTAGCGATGTACTTAATTTAGCGGAGGATGCTTTCCGCGAAAGGCGCTAAAAAGAATACACAGCCAAATATAATACGTTTACAGTATTTAATGCATATAGATGCATGATACGTGTACATGTAGATTATATAGCGGAATAGAAGACTAGAATTGCTTTCGCTCGAGAACCAAACTGAACCAAAGTTTATCTAATTCAAAATTTTAATACATGTACATCAATACATTAAAACGAAACTGACAAAATAGATGGTTGTTTGCATGAAAAAAAAATTAACGCCCCACGCCAGGCTCGAACCAAAAACTTTTCTTTTCCAGTGCAGTGAACAGGTATCCTAACAAACTGAGCTATCCCCGCTTCACATACACATATGATTTTAAAAGGACAAAGATGCACCACATTCACACATTTGGATTTTTTGGGGGGAAAGTTGTTCCTTTTTAAGTGGTCTCTGGGTCTTAAAAAAGTGTATTGGTTTCTTTGAATTTAATACACACAAAAAACGTTTAAAAATTATGGAGAGAAGACCAAGAGATAAAAATTTTTTAGAAAAACGTGTTTAAAATGTACCATTTTGTACCAAATGTTCGATCTGGCCAATTTTCAAGTTGTTTTTTTAGCAAATCAAAGCTCAATTTCGGGAAAATATATTCCTTTCATGTTGTACAGGAACCCGATGAATAAAAAAATATGTTAAAATTTCATGTGACATGTCGATAAAATTTTCACTTTTCAATTACGCCCAGGTTCCTAGCGAAAGCCAATCAAAAGCGCCCTCGTTCTTTGCAGCTCTCCGCCGGCAAGTGGTGGCGTCTCCATAAATGACGTTAAATCACATATACAATCAATCAATCTAAATTTGCATGGCACACCTGCGAAGAAACTTAAATTAATCTTGCTCTTAAGTCCAAGGAAATATTTTTGAAAGACTGAGGATTTCGATAAATTTTTCAACATCTTCAAACCGGTCACGGTTCGCTTCGTGATGGTAAGGCCCGGGTTCGATTTTCGTTCGAAGCACTGCGTCAAACCTAAGACGTAAGCGTAGACAGTGACTTTCTTTTTGCCAAGCGCTCGGCAAGAAGTTAGAGTCACGAGTTTTCCAGATATGACCTTAATATCGTATGTCCCATGTCACGATAGGCATTGGCACGATAAAGAGCCCTCACTGCTAAAAGACCCTGAGTGCCAAGTATAGGTCTAAATTGTAATCCCTTCAACGGCATTCATTGGCGTCTCTGTATGAGTGAAAAATTCAGAAATGAGACGTTAAACAATATACAATAAATCAACATGTTCAAGAAAAATTATCATAAAATATTACTTACTATGCTTTAAAGTTTTGTACAAATGTACCCCTTTCATAAAAAACACGTAAGCTTGACACAGTGATAGAAAAGATGCTCTTAATACAACTTATTTGAGGGGCAGTTACATTTTTTGTAATTCGCAGCACAGTAAAGGTTTTAGTATGGATGCGGCGCGGAATTTATACAGGAAATGTTTACTGTGACGTCACACATATAATAAGGTCTTCAGAATACTACAAAATGACATTATTTGCTACTTCAAGCTGCTGGATAGTCGTAGACTACTTAAAAACTCACTATCACATGCAGTTTTGTCGTTTGTTAAATCCCATACAACAATATATAAATGATTCATCGATCGCAATGTACTTGTCAACGTGACGCCATCTCGAAAAAATGACTCAGTTTGTACACTGTGAGAGGCTGATCGAGTCACATTTTATACATTGAAAAATGCATTAAATAAATTTTTGTTCACAAATAAAATATTATTTGCAGTTCTATAAAAGGCCGTTAACTTGGATGCTATGTCTATTTAACTATTTTAATATATAATGTCCGTATATTCTCCAGACAGGTGATATTGTCGTGTGTATGTAGATTCATTGAAAAATTGAAGACCCCTAATAAATCGATTTATTGCAAGGGCATTCCCTCAAAGTATCTTGCAAAGTTTTAATACATAAACTCAACACGCATTAAGATACTTGAAAAGTGGGCGAACCTCATGCTATCTTGCAAATAAATTAATTATAGCAATATTTAATTTAGCTAATCAGCAAAATATTCAAGTTTTGGTCCAACAAATTAAATGTTAGCAATTTAAAAAGGGAATCTCTATAAGTTCGCAGCACTTTTCACAAACTACATATGGTGTTGAGAAGAATTTTAAACTTTGTTATGCCCTTGCTGTATTAGAATTTATAATAAATGACCTCAACAGCAATCGTGTGACTCCGACATCACGTAAATAAAAAAAAATCTAAATGTCCTCAATGTAGATTGAAACCACATTTTATTTTATTTTTTTATATTATTGAAGTCCTAAAAAGAATCGCCCATCTTTATAAAGTATGTATTTTTCATCTTCTAAAATCGCTCAAATTTTCCTTTGTAACCTTCACTGTACTGCGTTTTACATAGCAGAGTACAGTTATAGCTGAGTTAGTTAAGCTTCCGTCTAACTCATAGTTCATAAATCTTTTAGATTGCTTGGGCGAGATGACAAAAAATATAATACTTATTACTATGCACTATATGTTGATTTACAATTTCATGAGAATGGTCTTTGACTTAAGTATAGAGTAAGAAAATCTTCAGAGAAGATGAAATACATGTAGTCATGCAATATCAATTATCACAATTTTTTTTAAAATATCTAAATATGTCAATTAAAAATTGATATTTTAGCTTTTATGACAAACAAGATTGATAAAAGAGCAGATGCAAATGAAATGAAATTCAGCACACTTGATAGAGACAACGATCAATGGAAGAATAGGATCTGTGCTACTCAGTGTCGATCGGGCTGGTGGTTCCATTCCTGTACTTGTAAAAGTCCTCATTGACTGTTTGGAAATGAGGAAAAAAATTGTGATGCGTTGGATGTGTGCAGATGGGTGGAATTGTCCCCTCAAAGCCACCAGGATCCTGATCAGACCACAGTTATAGAATTACATGACTGACAAAAAATTGCAAAAGTGACCATAGATGTGCAAATTGTGCAATTTGATGACCTTAAAAAAGTCATGGAAGTTTAACAAGATCATAGTTTAGATAAAGGTTTTCTTTTTGATAAGGGGCCTTTGCTTTATATACTTTGAGGCTGAAGTTTTCACTTAAAATTGGAAAACAATAGGTATAGAGGAATTCATGAACAAATAATATTACAACAATAATTTTTCACAAGATGTGTTTGCGAAACACTATACGCCCGGCGGCAACAAAGTTCCAAAAAGCAATTTTTAGCAAATAGGTCTCAGTCAAGGTCATACGATCATTGTCATTGGAGTCAGTTGAAAGTGCTTAATTAGTGGAGTATACATACCAAATATGAAGTCTCTATCTCTCACGGTTCAAAAGTTATGACGAAAGTTCGAAAAAGCTATTTTTAGCATAAAGGTCACAGTCAAGGTCACAAGGTCATTGACCTTGTTTTCAATTGAAAGTGCTCAATTAGTGCAATACGCGTTAAAATATGAAGTCTCTCTCACGGTTCAAAAGTTATGGCGAAAGTTCGAAAAAGCTATTTCAGCATAAAGGTCACAGTCGAGGTCAAAAAGTCATTGACCTTGGTGTCAGTTGAAAGTGCTTAATTGGTGAAGTACGCAAACCAAATATGAAGTCCCTATCTCTCACGATTTTAAAGTTATGGTGAAGGTTTAAGTTGACAACAGACAGACAAACAGCTAAACAGACAGACAGGACAAAAACAATTTACGCCCCAAATAAATTCGGGCGCATGAAAAGAATATTGTATGTCAATCCTTAGTAGAGGACTAGTGTGAAGTCATCACTGCTCGTAGAAAATCAATGTTCGTGGATTGCGTGTGTACCCTTACCCATTACATCCCATTTACATTTAGTAAATATATTAAGTCATTAAAGATATCGTATAAACCTGCTTTGCAATTCGTGAATTTAAAAAATGAATTTTGCTTGTCCCCATTTATCATTTATCCCCACTAATGATTGATTGATTAATGTTTTACGCCGAATCGGCAATATTTCAGCCATATACGAGGGTTGTCCCAAAAAGTCGTTGACAGGGAAAACAGTTTTGTTTCTCTTTTTCTTTAATTAGGGTCTTCCGTCTTCAGCGGAAGTCCCTTCTATTATTCTTATGTTTCTTTTTCAATTTTCTTATTAGGGTCTTCCGTCTCCAGCGGAAGACCCTTCTATTATTCTATTGTTTCTTTTTCACTTTTATTATTATTTTTTTCTTTACACATTTTTGTGCAGATGATTTCTCAGAGATGCTTGAGTCGATTGATTTGAAATTTTTAGGAATGATGTATCATGAACTAAACCTTATTCATATTTTTTATTTTTACGAAAATTCACTTCCGGCCGGAAATTATCGCCCTTTAATCGAATTTTTAGTGACCATTTTGTCCGGACAAAAACTCAAAAACGACAAAAGCTAGAATGCTGTCATTTTCAGGACTAATAGACAACATATTGTAGTTTTGCACCTATACTTTCAAATCTTCCGGAAGTGCTTAGTATGGAAGCTCGGTAGGGGTCGAAATCTAGGACACGAAACATGACTGATTTTTTGAGACATTTTGCAT
>NW_026932455.1:47500-53174 GCF_032062105.1 Saccostrea cuccullata | reverse complement strand
CAATTTGATTACAAAATATAGTTTCACAGTTTGAACAGTCTACATAAGATCTATGTTTATATGACCCCTGTCTCTCTGGTTAATGGCTTTATACATGATCTTGAACAAAGTAATGATTATGAGACATTCATTCTTAAGGATATCCGATCCTCAGCCAAGAAGGATAACTCCAAAAATTCATATTTAATTTGAAATGCATCAAAATGAAGCTAGAAAATGAATTTTTTTCATGCAACAATTTTCATTTTATTCATCTTTATAAGATTCAAGGTCTTTGGAAGTCTTAAATTAGAAAAGGTCTTATAAAAATTGACATTTTGTACCCTTTAAAAGGTGAAAAAAATAATAGTTTTACAGAAATAAGACTTTCTTGAATCAAGCTTAGCATGATATGAAATGAGTAGTGATTTGTGGTGTCTTGCAACAGCAAGCTCGTGTACTTTAGCAATCGTATTATATCAGAGAGCATTATAGACTTATCGGAGTTTCAGAACGTGTACCCGTAATTTAAAGTCTTACGCAGTTTTATGCATATATACGAATACCGAATTTTTTTTTCCAAACCTGTCTTCTAAATGTTGAATGAAAGGGAATTTTTTTTATAAAAAAAAAAACGAAAGAAATTACATAGTGTATGTCAAAACAGCAATGTAACCGCCCCGTAGAAAATTAGAAATTAACGTAAGCATAAAATATCCAGGCGAAAATTTTTTGGAAACGTAATTTATTGTGATCATAAGAAAAATATTACAACTTTACCACTCCTTGAAAGATTTCTCCAAAAATACCTTATATCAAATATATATAGAGACGTTTAGAATCAGACATATCAAGTAAAAATACATCTTGTAAATTCTTTTGTAATATTAAACATGTTAAAATTATAATTGTAAATTGATTGATTAATTAGTCAATTCTGTACATGCATTGAAGAGAACAATCATATATGAACAACGAATTTTCCAACAATGCAGTCCTTTAAAAAAAATTAAATTCATATAATTTATGATAATACAAAAGATATTTCATATTAAAACACAGTTTTCTCCTTTGATCTTGGAATCTGACCTTGCACCATGTCAAACTGCAACCCGGAAGAGTTGTCTCCAGTTGTTGACCCAATTTCTAAATGACCATGCCGTGTTTGTAAACAGAATAAAGATAAGCATAGACAGCCCCAGATATCACTGACAATGTCAGACGAAGGAGCGCACGTGCTTTTGGGCCTTTCAGCGGTCTCCCTCGCGCGATGGATAGCCTCGGTGTGGTCCAGTCGCATCAGGAGGGACAGCTTTGTTCGGGTGGGGAAAGTTTCAGAGTTAAATATATTCCCCGTGAAGTCCTGCCCAGGAATTCCTTTACAGACGGCCAAGGCAGAAATCACAGGTCTGGTGTGGGAGGATATGTACGACAGGTATGTATGTCGCTCTCTCTCTCTCTCTCTCTCTCTCTCTCTCTCTCAAATACATGGGTATGTGCGTACATATTATACATTGGCGTCGGAAGCAAATTAAAAGGGGGAGGGGGCTAAACCAACAAAAATAGGTACTAATTTTCAATGCCTATATTATGTCTATCTTTGCAAAAAAAAGTGGGGGGGGGGGGCAGGTTCCGATCGACGCTTATGTTATACATGTTATATGTGGAACTCTCTTTGTATGTCGTATATATTACCTGTCTGACATACTAAGTAGGGAGGTTAGAATATTGAATACATTAGTATGATTCTTTTGTTGTCAATTTAAATTGCTGGGGCAGTTTACGCTTTATAAACTGCGAAGCGGTTTATAAAAAAGCGCAAACTGTTCCAACCCAGTTTATACCGTATAAAATGGGTAGCTATTAAGTTCATTGCTTATAATTTGATTTTCATTCATTTGATGTAAGAAAAAAAGATGATTGTTCTAACATGATGACTTCAGTTTGTACAAAATTTGAATGTAACGTCAGGCGGATTGATACGTTTTTGACGCAAGTCATTGTGACGTAGGCAACCCATTTTATACGATATAAAGTAAATTTTTTATCCAATCAAATACAGCGTTACAACCAGAATTTAATTATTAAACTCTTTTGTTAATTAATTTCTTAATATGGTTATATAGTTTTTGTCGTGTCCGTCCGTCAAATAAAATTTACGTTTCAATATTTAATATACGCTAGTAAGTAGACTACAGAGATAAAGAAACTGAAATAAAGAAACTGAAACTGTATCTTCTGCAAAAACCTACCCAATTTTGTGATTTATGTAATTATGTATAATTGTGTATATAAATAAATTTACCGTGGTGCATGTACATGTGAAAAAAAAACATTGGATAGTGAACGCGAGTCTCCTTATAATGCCCCCCTTTCACTTTGTTAAAAATGTGTCAAACAAAAAAAGTTTGCATTCTTTTTCTAGGGGGTGTGGTGGGGGTGAAGATTTTAAAAGATATTCAGATCGAGGAGATAGAGTAGTTGCCTGCATGTCCACTTAAATTGCCACAGATCGCACGGTATGGGGTAAGACTTAACCCCCTCCCCCTTCCCTGACAAACTATTGCCTTGTGTTTATATTAAATCGAAACTGTTATTTTTGTAAAAATTAAAATTTTGGAATAACTGACAAGATTATGCCAGGAAACTCAGAAAAAATTACTTTATTTTGTCCAGGATTATATATATACGTACTCCACGAAAATGAAACATAAATAAGGAGTTTTAAAATAAGTTTACATGACATTTTTGTTTGTATGTATGTGTGTGTGTGTGTGTTTGGGGTGGGGTGGGGGTGGTGGTCCTCAGCTCAGGTCTATCAGAAGGAAACGCAATGTACATACGGGGTTTTCTTCTCAGAAAGAAAGCCAGTGTCACAAGGTATAATATTAAGCAGTACATCAAGTTTCCCCCTAATATTTTCAATATTACGCATACATGTACAGTGTATATATAATGTACATTTATCAAGTTGACATAAAGCTAGGTCACATTGGGTTTTTTTTTGTCTCTACTTCTCTCGTGTCTAAGGTAGGTTAAAGGTCAACATCAAGGGTCCTAAGGTCATTCTTTTTTTTGGAAATAAAGCAGAACAGGCAAAAAAAAAAAAACAAACAAACAAACAAACAAACAAAAACTACATACTGTATTAAATCATCTTACACTGTGTATTCTTGGTGAAAAGAAGATTAAAGATCAAGGCAAGTAAACAATCAAGATTAAGGTCATATTGTCATTTTCACAGTATTGTGAAAAGAAAGACACATACGGATTCGGAATATAAATAAATATAAATAGTAAATAGTAAAATTAAATCAGCGGAAGCGTGATTAAAGCTTCTTCCCTGTACATTCACTGATATGATAAGATCGTTTAGTTCAGTAAGCATGGTAAGCAACAGAACCCAAACAGCAAGTTACGTATTTTACAAATGCACAAATATATACAGTGAATATTCTAAAATTTTGCCAAATACGATCCCCTCCCATTGATATATCTTCTTCTGAACGCTTTTTGGTCCACTTTGCCATGTTTGCATAGCTCTTAACCGTTGCTGCCCGGATTACTAATACATGTACGTGTTTAGGTTTTTCTGCTTTTGTATACTCGTATATGTATACCTGATATACTCGTATACGGTATCTTGTACATGCATTGTAGTTGTAATTTTACCTGACATGTTCTTAAACCTATACCAAAGTCACTGGCGGATTTAAGGGGGGGGGGGACGCACGCCCCCCCTAAAATTTTCAAAGTATGATGTGACTAATATTTATAATGCCACATTTTGGTACAAAACTAACCAAATAAGTGTTATTCTGCTTGCTTTTATTCTTAAAATACACAAAAATCCAGGAGCTTCCGGGGGCTGCGCCCCCTGGGCCCCCACTATTCAAAGTATGACATGACTAGTATTAAACACGTCGTACTTTGGTACATCACTAACCAATACCACTATTAGTAAGTAATAAGTAAGTAAATCGTTTATTATATAAAGCATGTGTTACAATACAATGAGAATTGAGAAACATTCAATACATTTATTATTCAAACATCCGGACCTATATGCTATTTACTTTTACCAAAAATAATTGAAAAATATGCACTATTATTGTGCCTGGTTTTACTCTGAAATACACGAAAACCCAGGAGCTTCCGGGGGCTTCGCCCCCTGGGCCCCCACCTATATGCTATATACTTTTAACAAAAATAAATTGAAAAATATGCACTGGTTAATGTGTGCCTGGTTTTACTCTAAAATACATGAAAACCCAGAAGCTTCCGGGGGCTTCGCCCCCTGGGCCACCACCTATATGCTATATACTTTTAACAAAAATAATTGAAAAATATGCACTATTATTGTGCCTGATTTTACTCTAAAATACACGAAAACCCAGGAGCTTCCTGGGGCTTCGCCCCCTGGACCCACTGGGGGCCTTAAGGCGGCCCCCAGACCTCTTGCCTCAACAAAGTTATCCACGCCCCCCCCCCCCAACCACACTGTATCCGCCCCTGAAAGTTTATAAACAGAGGTAATTGTATATTAAATAAGAACAACATATAATGAACTTGCGGACTTTCATTTGCTGTCCTTAAGTTTTACCACTAGACACCTGCCCTTCTGACGCACAGTCTAACACGTTGTATGCCACAATTTATCGAATTTATCAAGATTTGCTTTCTTTTTAAATATCACATACACCCTCATATTTTGCGAGATGATAATGAATTTGACGTCATCAGGGATTAATTTAATTTGAATTTTTATTTTATGTTTACTAAACGGGTCGTACTATATTTGTTTTATTTTAAAACGCAGTATAACTTTATTGATTAATATCAAACTATATACTTTATTTTATCTTTTCAGAAATTAAAAAAACAAGAGGCCCAGGGGCCACAGCGCTCACCTGAGCACATCGGGCTTGAATTTATCCCCCCCTCCAGGCGTTCATCATTTGAACAAATTAGAATCTACACTACCTGAGGATGATTCCATATAAAAACATGTATCACTAATCATAGCTTTGAAGAACTTGAAAAGAAGATTTTAAAAGGTTTCCCTATATATTCCTATGTAAAACTTGGGTCAGTCATTTTGGCCCCACCCTTGCCCCGGGGATCATGATTTGAACAAACTTGAATCTACACTACCTGAGGATGATTCCACATGAGTTTCATCTTTCCTGGCCCAGTGGTTCTGGAGAAGAAGATTTTTAAAGATTTTTCCTATATATATATTCCTATGTAAAACTTGGGTCGGCCATTTTGGCCCCACCCTTGCCCCAGGGGTCATGATTTGAACAAACTTGAATCTACACTACCTGAGGATGATTCCACATGAGTTTCATCTTTCCTGGCCCAGTGGTTCTGGAGAAGAAGATTTTTAAAGATTTTTCCTATATATTCCTATGTAAAACTTGGGTCGGCCATTTTGGCCCCACCCTTGCCCCGGGGGTCATGATTTGAACAAACTTGAATCTACACTACCTGAGGATGATTCCACATGAGTTTCATCTTTCCTGGCCCAGTAGTTCTGGAGAAGAAGATTTTTAAAGATTTTTCCTATATATTCTTATGTAAAATTTGGGTCGGCCATTTTGGCCCCACCCTTGCCCCGGGGGTCATGATTTGAACAAACTTGAATCTGCACTACCTGAGGATGATTCCACATGAGTTTCATCTTTCCTGGTCC
>NW_026932455.1:20000-45000 GCF_032062105.1 Saccostrea cuccullata | reverse complement strand
TAATAGGTCAAATATATTGGGACCCAAAAGAAGGTCTTGTCACAAGGAATAAACATGTTAAATATGAAAGCCACAACTCCAACCAATCAAAAGATATGGACATTGTTAAAGTTTTTGCAGACAAACAAACAAAAGGACAGAGGAACGAACATGGCAAAACTATATATCCCCGAATTTTCGATTATGGGGGCAAAATAATTAAAATATGTGCGGTTAAACTTATTGAGTTTGCTTATTTAAAATAATTAAACCTGTTATTTTCAAAATTTTTGAAAGTTAAAATCATCTGTCTTTAATGTTTAAAATCAGGCAATGGATGCTGGCAAGACCAAACGGAGACTTCCTGAGTCAGCGCCATTATTCAAAGATGGCCTTAATTCGAGTATCCAGTCACAAGGACGACATCCATCTAGATGCCCCGGGACAACCCACTCTAGTATTGAAGAAAAATCCTCCAGTTGATAAATCGAGATTCATAATGACAAGGTGAAGGAGGTCGAAGTTGATAACATATTGAATATTATTGCTGCACTATTTTTTGTACACGTGTATATGAGTCTACAGTTTAGTTTTATTACAATCCTCAGGTAAGCTTATACTTTCAGTAAGGCGTGGCACATCGACTTTACATTAGCATTTGAAATTTACACAGCTTTCATTCACAAATTCGGGCAAATGTCGACGAGTGTAGCAATTATCCAATAACAGCGTCTCGTACGACAAAGAGGTGGGGCTTATATCATCTCATAACCGTCAACAACAATTTGAAGTTCCTGATGTTATTAATTTCTTAACCAATGAGAATCTACGTTACCATTTGAGAGACGCTGATTACGTAGTATCGGGAATGTCACGCCTAACAGAAAGTCCATGGTTAATTGAGAATCGTCCTGTTGATATGTATTTACAGAATTAAATATATAGGGAATATATATTTGCATGATTGAAATACTCGTATACATTTAAAAAAAAAAGACGTACTTATAGAAAATGATGTCACTGTTTGTTGTAGAGTATGGGGTCTTCGTCTTCTAGGAATGGATTGTGGAGACGAGGCTGCTCACTGGTTCCAGAAATTTCTCCAGACAGAGGAGGACGTTCGATTGGTCGTGTCTTCTGGATCCATGCCAAAAAAAGATTCATCAAAGGAAATCAAACCTTGGGGAAATCCTGCACAGCCTGGCGATCTGGTATTTTTACCCCATCTTCCACCCATATATAATTGTCGTCCGTCTGTTCTTGCATTCTCCTGACTATAACTTTGTGATGGAGAACAAACTGCCCCAAATAAGATGTTCTCCAAGAATCATCAGCGTGTTGAAAATTATTCAAAACTTCATCAAAACCAGAATTGTCATATATCGCTGTGCCCAAAGTTACTCAAAACGAAAATCAGTGATTTAGTTTTAAAAATTCGAAAATTTTAGTTTCGTGCTTCGAGTTTATTTTTTTTACCAGAATATAGCAAGTTTCATCAAATTCCAAGATATTTAAAAAATAAATGTCTCATACTAGTAATTGTCTTGTAAAATAAGTTTTGTACATTTTGTAGGCCTTGTTTTCTGATTTTGGTGGCTTTTTGGTGATGAATGAAGCATCGTTAGACACATTAAATGAACGTCTAGAGAAAAAGGTCACCTTCAGAACTTTTCGACCTAACATCGTCATATCTGGTTGTGAAGCTTTTGCCGAGGTATTCCTTATTCGTCAAATGTAAATCATCATTTCAGCATAAGATATATTAGTATATTAGTTTCAATGGTATTTGCTCACTTACCAGTGTTATCAAGTTTCAATAAATGTAAGCAAATGTGTAATATGAAAGACTTTTATTTAAGCTAAATAAATAAAAATATTTGACAATTGAAACATGCTATTTAGATCTCACAAGTTTTTTTTAAAAAAATAAAGTTTATTCAATATGAAAGGCTTTAGTGATTCTAAAATTATGAATTTAGAATCAATAAAACTTTTCATTAAGGAGGCTCATTACAACACTTTTGACGACGTACTTCACACACAAAAACCCCATTGTTTTATCCGTTTCCCACTCATTAAGATATTTAATATCTATTTTACATTATATGTACTGCTGTAGTAAAATCTAAAATAAACTATGGATGTAATGAGCCTCCGTTAAAAAGTTTATTTTCTTCATGAAAAAATGTCATATATTTCCGAGGTGCTCAAAGTCCTTTCTTTCATGGTATTTTTACATTTGCAGGATTGTTGGGACGAATTAAGAATCGGAGACAAGGATCCACTCTCCTTTAGAATCCTGGACCCCTGCACCAGGTTTTCTAGAATCTCTCCAAACATTTGTCATTTCATCTTTTTATCAAATTTTCAAGATTTTGCAAGCATGTATATATTTTCTACATAAAAATAAAAAAATAAAAGATAAGAAACCTGTTTACATGCTATACCAAAAACAAATTCAAAGACGAACAAACAAAAGTTCCATATAAGTTTGGTCAGCAATTGCTTGCAGTAGCCAAAATTCCTAGAATAATATATATTTTAGCTGTCGATTCTGAAGAATAAAGTTCCCCATCATGTCTAAATCTCTATCACATATGGCATTGGGAAAAGATTCAAAAGAATATAAAAAAAGATTCAGTTACATGTATTATTAGAAAAATTATCAATTCCAGTGAAGTATACCGTTTTGCATTACGTCACAACTTATTTTAACATCTGCGATTAAGGTAAATACTAGTAGTACACGCCTAAACGCAAGCTTTTTGATTTTTACTTTCTCCTTATCCCTGATTGGTTGCTCGTGCAACAGACTTTTTCAGGAGAAAAAACCCAACATAAACAGGAAACAAAGCTTGCGGTTTAGGAGGCGTGTTCTATTTACCAGCTATCAAAATTGGTTGTGACGTAATGCAAAACGGTACACTTCACTGGAATTCATAATAAATAACTTCTAATTCTTATTGTTAATTATAGATTAGTTAGGGGTATTACAGTATTATATTAACATTTGTTAAGGTGTGTTCTAACGACAGTGAATCCGGACACAGGAGAGAGAAATAAAGACAGACAACCCCTGGAGACCCTCAAACAGTAAGGAGAACCATTACATTTACATACTCAGGAATATTAATTAGGTTTTAGCAATATCACGTACTTTAGTATACAGTTAAAGTATACCATTGAGGGAGTTAGCAAGATTCCAGTTCCCCAAGACCAGGACTATTTCCCGAGGCGCAGCGCGCCGAGGGAAATAGTCCTGGTCGAGGGGAACTGGAATCTTGCTAACTCCCTCAATGATATATACTTTAACTGTTTTATTATACCGATACAAATTTAAGTTGTAAAGATCACCTTTTTAAAAAATATATTCATTTATAGATTAACTAATCATTTTTTGTCGCAAATATCAAATTAGAAGACAGTTAACCCCTTATTTTGATATAATCATTGCATTCTTTTTGTTGTTTACGTCTTATTTTGTTGTGTTTTGTTACATGAAATACGTCACGAAGCATTGTGTTTTTGCGTCGCTCTATTATGACGTCACAATGAAAAGCTATAACCGCGAATTAGGATGACTAGCTTTGACCGAGGGATTAGCTCATAAAAACTAACGCACGGCGATTAGCCGATTCACAGCGATTTCTAAGGAATTGTTCAGATCTAATCATTTAATTTTATATAGGGAAAAATCAGTAGAGGTATAATAATTCTTGTTAAGGACGTTCGATCCTGAGATTTTGAGCGTAATTTGGTCAGGTCCTTTATTTATAAAATTCTGCATCATTTTTAAGTTCTAACATTAAATCTGAATTCTACAGTGCAAATTTAACTATATTCAATAAAAAAAAAAAAAAAAAAAAAAAAACAGCGATTAAATTCCATTCAAGTAGAATTAAGATAGGGACTATATTTTGTGGCGGAAGGTTTTTTAGACGAAAATGATCAGTTTTTCCATTTTGAACTGTAACAGTACTGTTAATTTTGGATTCTTAATTTTCCATCCTGGTTGTACAAAAAGCTGTTTTTTGCAGTTAAACGTGTTATGCTGGTTCTGAAATATCTATTAAATTATTTCTTATGAATTCTATCAACAAACTGTGACAAATATAGTAAATATATTCTGAAAATCCGGAAAAAAATTGAGCCAATTTTAATGTAAAATTGACACTTTTTTTTAGTAATATCTGAAAATTTACATCATATACCCCCGCTTTTGATGTTCTTTTCTAAATATTCAAGATAAATTTGGCCTATTTGCTTAAAATCAGAAAAAGTTTAAGACTTTAAAATAATTTTCTTGCTTATTAAATTTTCAGTCCTTGAAAAATCACTTTTTACTAGTGCAGAAAGGTCAAATAATTGATTATGCGAAGCAATTTAAAAAATTTTCTTTGTCACAATTTTTAAGTGTCTTTTTTAAAACAAGCTTAGAGTTCGTTTTGTTTCATGCTTTAATTGGATAACAATATTGGAGGGAAAATGTCAAAAATATAATTTTTAATTTAGACACAAATTTCACTGCAAAAAGGTCATATTAAATGTACTGTAGCGCCAAAAGAAGCGTATTTACCCCCATTTTTGGATTTGAATTTTAATTAAGCTATGTATGTAGAAACAAAAAATATACTTGGCAAAAAAAGTTTAAGACTTTAAATATCAGGATCGAACGTCGTTAACGAGAAAATTATACTCTCTTTTGAATATTCATTGTGCAAGAAAATCCTTGTACATGGAATTTTCTTGCCATGCTTTACTGGTAAAACATATTAATCATATATTTTGTAGATTTCGCTGTTTCCCCACTTATGGAAATGACCCGATATTTGGAGTAAACGCCGCGTTAGACAATACTGGTAGCATAAAGGTGGGTGATTCCGTGTACGCCCTACGAAAACGTAGAAACAGCTAGGAAGTCGGCCGCATAAGTTTCCCGAAAATGGGAACGGGGAGTTTGGAAGAATTTTTTCATTGAGGAAGGTTGAAGAACTTCCAAGGAGAGGATCACAAAATATGCTGAACTGCATTGAAAAACAAACAGCCATATGCCAAAGTTCTGTACAAATAGCTTAGTGAAAACAACTTCTTGTAGTCCGATTTATATAAGTGCACTGAAATATATGATGTTGTAAAATTTACTTTTTTATAAATTTGAAATAAAATGTAGATTTAGAGTGCTGTTTTTTAGTGTTGTATGTCTCTAAGTGTTCAAAATGTCAAAGCATTCGGCAGATCGTGAGAAAAATCAGATTTAATGGAACATTGTTTTTCGACCTTATTCTAATCTTGTACACAGTCTGGTCTCAAGACCATAATCTGAGAAAAAGACTTCAAAAATGCAAAATTTTATTTCTTGAATACTTGACTTTTTTTTAACATGTTAAAAAATTGGAGATTTTGTAAGAGTTTAAAAAACAAAGAATTGGGTACATTTTTTAAAATTATCTAAATCATTTAAAAGTTAAATCAATATGAAATTTTAAGTTAAGTCTATTTAAAGTTTATGGTCTATGGTTTAAACCCGGACTGCATGCCTTCCAGATATAAAAGAAAACTATGTCCCTTGGCCTATTGAAACTTGTCTACAATTAAAATTCGGTGGTGTCTTTTAAAAATCTTCATCTGGGCGCAGAAAGTTTAAATATATGTGAGATCCTTTTAAGAACAGATTCAAGTTCGAATCATAACCCCGTGATAAGGTGGGACCACATTAGGGTATCAAAGTTTAACATTTGGAATATGGTTTGAACATGATATACAAATTGTTTGAACGCAAGTTCTATTAACTTACGACAGGTTCTCACCATAAATGGCTACAACTGTCAATGTCAATACATATTATTCAATTACTCCGGATTTATTACAAGGAAATGTCAATAAGATATTTCATTCCTAAAATTAGGTCGTCTCAAATATTAACATTTTAAAAAGTACATTCCAAACCATAATTATATTTATCGAAAAAATGAACACAGTTTAATGTAAAAACAGAAATGAACTAATCGAAGATTAACATTAAACTCATGGAATATATGTTATTTTGACTGACACATCTATAGAAAATATGGGTCTTGTTTTGATATTAAGCTAAATGTTAAAATGTTAAATTGATAAAATATGCCCCGGTTACTTTATTAATGACAGGGACATAAAATATAAAAATTATGGATAAAGACTTAGGTTGGCATCCAAGCATCCGAGAAAAATGAGAAAGACATAGTTTTGTTGCATTTATGATTACCAACTACAGTTTTGCACTGAAGAAGAGATATGTTGTTGAATCAACATAGTCAAATTCTTTCTTAAAAAAATATAAATTGTAAAAAAAAAATGGTAATAACTGTCAAAATTTCACCATGTTTTGAAATAACAATCAAGAAATAAGATCAATATAAAGACTTTTATTTTTTGTTATTTATACCAGGAATTTGACAGAACAAAATAAAAACAAGATATAGAGCGATCGTAAGCTTCAACTAGAAATACAAAAGTTATACAACACCACTGCTGTTTATCAAATATCGTCGTCAAGGACTGGTACATGTATTTCTAATTTCATATTGGTCATTATTTTGAAAATAAAATAACTATCTTGGTAATAGCCAATACAGAACTCAATCTAAATTATTGAAAGTTTGGCAAAAAATTAATATTGTAAGCTACCCCAGGGGTGGCTAGTATTTCTGAATCCTCAGCATCTATATAGGCCATAGTTTCATCTAAATGATTCATCTTTTCTCAGGATGTACCAGTAATTAATTTTGTTCCTATGTAAATTAAACAACCAGGCACCACTCTGTGTAGATTCTTTGTTGAATGATACTCAAGATGATTGATCAGTCATACTCAGCATTTATTGTATGTGCAGCATCTCATAATCATAACAATACAATATGTAAACATCAATATAAAACAGCTGATTCTTCAGAAACACAAGTTTAGGTCGTCCAGTGTGGTAGGAGATTTCTAACTAGGCTAAATATACGTAAATAACATTATAAGTATCTCACCGTTTTGGTTTTCTTTCTTTTAACTTTCAAATATAGCCGCCATACAACTAGCTGAAATCTGTCGTAACGTAGTACGCGCTTGCTTATATAACCTCCTATTCCCTGTCACATGACTCGAATTATCCAATAAAATTATGCCGTACGAACTATTAACCAATCAAAAGCTTGTACGGGAGGCTGAGTTCCCACACAAGTTCCCACACAGAACTACTTCTGCCACACAAGCTACCGTACAACATCGTAACTAGTAAAACTATGTAAAATTAACAAGTGGAAATATAACACATAAAATAAGCTTGACTAGACGAATTAATAAATTCCTTCAATGTTTATAAAACATCCCTAGACTGTACAATATATGCAGAACAATGTAGCGTATGAATATCGTAACTACCGACACTAGCGTACACAAATGTAGTCCCGATAAAGCTGACTGATTATAAAGTGAATGCTAACAATAAATAACAACTTGTAGCTTCAAATCACAAAACAACTCAAACTAAAAAGTAGAATACGATCCCATATTCATAACTTCAATAGAACAATGCATTACTAGTAAATACATATAGGTCACCAAACCGGAAATGACGATCCGAGTAAAGTATGATGGCTTCCAAAACATGAAATGTAAAATCCACCCTCTATTCCCCGATATTATAACTCCTACGATATTACATGAAGCGACAACAGGTAAATTATGATGATAATAGCTATTACTAAAATCGTATCTAGATAAGCTGACATATTATTTTCAATAAAATCATAAACGAACAACTTTCCTGGCAGGCACATGTTGAACATAGATTTAACAAGAATGAGAACTGGACGACCGCATAATATTACGTTTACAAATCAAGTGATATATTACACTCCCCACAACTTAATTACAAAATTCTCCTGAATTTAACATGTACAGAATATAGCTCTTTACAGTCTTTAACACTTTCACAATCTAATAGGAATGTCCTTAGAGTCAATGGTGGAGAGGAAGTCATCAGTGGAACGGTCTCTGAGGGCACATGATCTCTCCAGCATCCTTATCCAGGTGGGATCTCCGTTGTCTTCACTTACAATGGTCTTGAGCTGTTCGTAGATGTAATACCGAGCCTTGCGAACAATGTGCGCTTCCTTCTTCCCCTGTTTCTCTACTGTGCCTGGAAGTGCCAAGAAGTTGAACTTGTCTAGAAGATCTATTCGTTCGATGGTGGAACTTTTTGTCGGGTCCATTCTTTGTTGTAACGTCATTGATGCGTATTCCCACGATAGGAGCTTCCTGTCTGCAGACATGGCCTGCCAATCTGTAGGGGGCCATGTGATGCTAACATCCTTGTATTTAAGCGTTATTTGTGTGGAACTCCAATCCCTTCTGGCAGGGGGGAATAGTGGGAGGCATCCTCGCTTTAATAGGTTGAGGGCCCTCTCCGACATACTAGCCCTGGGTTTTTCATTAGGTTCTTTCTGTGAGGCCAGCTCAAACAAAACTTCCTCTGTGGGTGGTGCAGGGAGAGCAGGGGTGGGGCTCAGCCTTATCTTCTTAGTTGGAGGACTGGCCTCTGTCTCTTGGGAGGAGTAGATCTGGTCCAGATGAGTACGTTCAACGCCAACAAACTTAATCAACCTATTCTGAATGGTTGGTGAGGTTACCGGTCTCATTTTCTGTAGATTGGACTGAGGAGCTTCAACCCTCTTCTGGACAGACATTTTCCTCGACAGGCTGGCAATACCCTTGGCATCTGATAAAATTGCTTCCTTCAAGATGATCTTGTACACTTGTCTGCCCTGGCCCACAAACACACATATGTTCCCCAAGACGAGGGAGACATACAAAATCTCGAGCTCTTCTACCTCTGGGGCGGTGGGGGTGTAGCATACTGTATTCAGCTCCTCCTCATAGTCGGGCTGGAAGAGTGATTCTGGGGTTGGCGCCCGTGCTTTGCCGTTCTTCTTGAGCTGGTCCCAGCCTCTCTGCCAGTCGTCCTTCTTTCTTGACATTCTCCTTGCTGTTGACAACCACTCCAAAACTAGCACTCTTGCGTGGGTGGCAGACGTGCTTCCCCAATCCGTCCCATTCACCAGGCGACTGTACCCTTCTGGATCGAGGCTAAACCACACTCCGTTGTTCTCGGAAATCAAATCAGAAGGGTATTTTGCTAGTTGAGTAGGGTGGGTGGTTTTAATATGGCTCCTGAGGTCAGTCACTCTCTTGTAGGTCCTTTCATCAGGGCACCAGGGGCAAATAACTCGCATAGTTCCATGGGCTGGCATCATGTGATTTTTCAAATCTCTGCTGGAGGGAAACTTCAGGTGGCACACCCAACATTCCATATCCATAGTCTAAAATTAAATTAATTGGTTGTTAAAGGCGTTTATGGGTCATCTTATATCGTCTTAGCTTCTAAGAGAGTTTCTTTGTTGTTTAAACTAAATACGAAATCATAACATCTGTCATCTCATACTTCTACTTCTAAAGTTAGCTACTTCATGTACTAACATCTACATCTAAATCTCTAAGAGACTGGTTAGAACAAGACATCAAACATCTATTAGATTCAGTGCGTGATGTGTACCAGGTAGTAGGTCCACGTCTATAATACTGTCTTATAAACGACTTGTTAACCATCTCTATCAACATCTTTGGGAGAAGAGTTCTGGGTGATCAGGCCAGCTCTATCCCAACCTCAGTGGTGCACCAATCTCACATCTATCGTCTACATAAACATCTAAGTATGACTTCTTAAACTAACATGAAACATAAGAATACAAAACAACATCTGAAGAAACTTCTATGGTTTATTCAAAATTTTCTTAAACCAGTTGGGGAGGGTTTTCCCTTTGTAAGACATCAATCTATCAACATGATAAACTTTTGCGGGTTTTCGGAATGTCCTTTGCACGAGGTAGTTCAAATCATCTATTCGCTTAGTGATGAGATAAGGACCTTTCCATTTAGAAGTTAGTTTTGGACACACTCCAACTTTCCTGGTATCGTCATACAGCCAGACAGGTTGACCTCTTTCAAACAATTGTTTCTTTGCTTTGAGATCATAGTGACGTTTATTGTATTCTGTGCTCTTTTTCAGGTGTTTCCTGGCCAGGGCATGAACATCTGTCAAAATTCTTTGCAGCTCATCAATATACTCATTTGGTTCTATGCCATCATCTGTCTGATTTGGAGGTTTGCCAACAACTGCTTCTAGGGGTAGAGTAACATTTCTGCCTAACATCATGAGATTTGGTGTTGTATTGATACTTGAATGTATGGAAGCTCGGTATGCCATCATGACTTGTGGGAGATACTTATCCCATGTTTTCTGGTTGTGCTCACAGTACATAGTCAACATAGTAGCTAGGGTGCGATTAAAGCGTTCGACACTGCCATTAGCTTGAGGATGCATACTACTTGTCCTAGTTTTGTCAATATGGAGGAGTTCACACATCTCTTTAAAGGCTTTTGACTCGAAGTTTCTTCCCTGATCTGAGTGGACTTGTAAAGGTGTACCAAAACGACAGACTACTTCATTGACAAATGTTGTTATGACAGTCTCAGCTTCTTGATCCGGGATAGCTATAGCCTCGGTCCATTTCGTGAAGCAATCAATCATAACCAGTATGTATCTGTTACCTTTTGTAGACTCAGGAAGGGGTCCCAGAATGTCTAGAGCTATTCTTTCCATTGGCTCTCCAACTGTGTACTGCCCTAGTGGTGCTCTGTTCTGCTTTTGACTGGATTTACGAGCAGCACAGGAATCACATCTTTTACAATATCTAGCAATTTCTTTTGACATTGATGGCCAATAAAATGAATTTTTGATACGTGATGTGGTCTTCTCAGCACCAAGGTGACCTCCTGTGGGGACATCATGAAAGTAATGAATAACCTCTGACCTCTTCTGTTTTGGTACAACCAATTGTAATATGACCTTGTTTGTATCCCCCTCTTGGAACTCTCTGTATAACAGACCATTGATGACTTTCAGTCTATCCCATTGTCTCCATAAGGTTTTGAATGCTTCAGAATTGTGTGATATGACATCCCATTTTGGTCTATCAGAATCATCTGTCAAGGCTAGCAAAAGCATACCCATGGATTGGTCTTCCAGTTGCATCTGTCGAATTTCATCCACTTCCCATCCCTCTAGTATTACTTGGTTCCTGAATTGGCATTGAGCTGTTTCTTTACTTCTAGTTGTCACTCTGACTGTTTGCAGGGATTCCTGGTCTTCATTTTCATGAGATTTTTCAGTATCACTATCATCACTGTCATCTTTGTTTTGTTGTTGCCTTAGACAGGGTTTGCAAGGATTTCTCGACAAAGCGTCTGCATTTTGATGACTACGCCCTGGGCGGTGAGTAACAGTAAGGTCATAAGTCTCGATCTCTTGAAGCCATCGTACTGTTTGACCGGTGGGGTTTTTCAAGCTTCTGACCCAGCTGACAGCGGCATTATCAGTGCGAAGTATAACCTTCTGGCCATAAAGGTAGGGATGAAACTTCCGAAGGGCAGTGACAACAGCTAGCAACTCTTTACGTGTGACACAATAGGAATGCTCATGGCGATTCATTGTTTTACTCATATAGGCGATAACTCTTTCCTTGCCCTCTTGATTTTGTGACAAAACTGCGCCAACAGCTTTATCGCTGGCATCTGTATCTAGAGTAAATGGTAGTCCTGGTAATGGAAATCCAAGTATTGGTGAAGTTGTAAGAGCTGTTTTGAGGGTGTCAAATGCATTCTGACATTCAGGGGTCCATATGAACTTCGTCTTTTTCTTGTACAAATCATGGAGGGGCTTTGCTATCTCTGCAAAATTCTTCACAAATCTTCTGTAGTAAGAACAAAGTCCAAGGAATGATCGAATTTGTCTTTCATTCTTGGGGATTGGCCAGTTTTTGACAGCAGATGTTTTCTCTGTATCTGTCTGGATACCTTGTGAAGAAACTACATGGCCTAGGAATTTGACCTGATTTTGGAAGAATATACACTTTGATGGCTTGAGCTTCAGATTTGCTTCTTGAAGTCTTGTGAAAATATTGGCTAAGCGCTGAAGGCCTTCATCAAAAGTTGAACTGTGTGAAATTATGTCGTCCATATAGACTAAGCATTCAGTCCACTGTAGACCCTTCAGTACATTCTCCATCAGTCGCTCAAATGTAGACGGAGCATTAACCAGACCAAACGGCATGACTCGAAATTGGAAAAGTCCTAATGTTGTAACAAAGGCAGTCTTCTCTTTGTCCTTTTCAGCCATCTCGATTTGCCAGAAGCCTGAATTTAGGTCCATTGTTGAAAACCATTTGGCACCAGAAAGTGAATCAAGGCACTCGTCAATACGAGGCAACGGATAGGCGTCTTTCACAGTTTTCGCATTCAACTGTCTGTAGTCGACACATGCTCTAGTGGCTCCATTCGGTTTAGCTACTAAAACTAGATTTGATGCCCAGGCACTGGTGGATGGTTCAATTACACCTTTTTGTATCATGTTCTGTACTTCACTTCTTTCAATATCTCTTTTTGCTATAGGCTGTCTTCTTAGGGGCTGTCTCACAGGCTTTTCATTTTCTGTATCTATCCTGTGTTTTATTATACCAGTGCAGCCAAGATCATCTGGTGTCTTGGAAAATACATCTTTGTGCTGTAGGAGTAGTTTGAAGAAAGCATCTTTCTGTTCTCGGTCTAGATTTATCGAACTTCTTTCAAACATGTCCAGGAGATGTTCTGGTAAATCTTTTTCAGGAGTTGTATTTTCTTTGGTTCCCTGAAGAACTAAGACTCTCTGTGGTAAGGTACCCTGGTCTACTAAATATGTGTTCCTGCATTTACCAATTGTAGTTCTTGCTTGTAGTTTTACAGGTACTTCTCCAAAGTTTACAATGTTTACATGTATCTGATCAGACTGGGTATCTATCAAACCATCCAAAACTTGTATGTCATCGCTGAAGGTGTTAAGTTGCTCTAGGAACCCTATGTCTGTGAGGTCATCATTCTCGGTCAGAGCTACTGGAACCCAGATGCCACAATTTGCAGGTATGGAAACTGTTCTCTTGACCTCTACATTTGTACCCGTTTGATCATTGGCAATCCAGCATTGAACAGTTGTCATCTCAGTTTGTAATGTTTTTGTTTTGTAGTCGATGTGACGACAATACTGCAAGAGGAAGTCTTGTCCGAGTATAGCAGGAAGATCCATGTCAACCACCACCAAGTCAATTGCATGTGGAACATCTTCTAGATAAATGTAAAACTTTCCTATACCATGGACGGACAATGCGTGACCATTCAAATCTTGCACACACATGTTTGAGGGTTGAAGGACAGGACAAGACTCCTCTGGGATCTTCAGAAATTCAACATGTGACAAAAGTGATGCAGTAGAACCACTGTCTAATAAAAAATTAACATCCAACCCACCCAATGTTCCAGTAATATGGAAACCATTGTCTAAGAATTTTTTCTCTTTATTTAAAACCACCCCCCTTGAGTCATCAGGACTAGGTCTTGGCTTATCCACCAGCTGTCGACCTACAAGGCTGATGGTCTCCCATTTCCCTGTTGGTAGTTTTGTCGCCTTTGTACATCTTGATTTCTTCTCTGCCCAGGTCTTGGTTTGTCCAAATAAGGACAGTCTTTGATGAAATGTTTAGGGGAGTTGCAATGGAAACAGAGCTGAGGGGAAAGCTTCTTGTTAGCTCTTTCCAAACGGTCCAATCTGTTACTGATTTCTTGTATAATTGTAGATGAATCAGGGGCGTTGCATCTAGATGCAGCAGGGGATGTTAACTTATTGGTCACCGGCACAGCTTGGGGAACATTGAATTCCTCATCAATTGTTTTCACAGCTCTAGCATGTTGTTTCTTTTTGTCGTAGTTTTCACCAAGGATGGCTTCATATCTGTCAATTATGTCTGCGGCTTCTGAAATACTCTGACAATCTTTATCAATACATCTGCACTTCATCTCGACACTTATCAGCTTGTAAAGGTGATTTAAGGCTAAAATTTCTTGAGCTTGCTCATCTAAATTGCAGTAAGCTTTCTGAACCATTTGTCGGATATCATCACCTAGAGCAGCAGCACTCTCGCCCTGTTGTCGTCTGCGTGATTCAAGCTTAGCTAACCATTTGTTCTGGTGTCTCGAATTTCCAAATCGCTGACTAAACTTGTTGGTAAGTGCATCAAAGGATCTTCTTTCAAGCAAGGATAAGCTCATGTAAAATGTCCTGGCTTGGCCTCTTAAGCTTGCAGCAAGGAACAGAACCTTATCTCTCTCTGTCCATAGGCTTAGTTCTGCACAGTCATTGAAATGTGAGATGTACTCTTCCCAGCTTACAGTACCATCATAGGACTCAGGTTTCATCGTGTAATTTACAGGTTGGATAGGGCTTGAAAATATCTGAGGAGCAGGTCTTCCAGAAAAACCACTGTAGGCACTAGGTGGACCATGATTGTCTTCATTTCCTCTGGGAGACGATCTTTCTAAAAGTACCTCATTGCTCGACTTCTGATGTTCGTCATACGTGTCACCTTGACCGCCATCGTCAAACATTACCGACTGAGGCACGCGTACTTCGACTTCATGATCGACCGACTCACCGGATTCTGACATCTTAATTTTCTTTATGTCGTCTTAAATAAGCAGTAATAATTCTAATGTTAAATCTATGTCATCTTATCTTCTAAGACTGTAATGTTGATGTTAAACTACCACACTGGACGGCTCATGGGCTCGTATCAGGACACTAAAATAATTTAGTATCCCACTTCTGACACCAGTTTGTAAGCTACCCCAGGGGTGGCTAGTATTTCTGAATCCTCAGCATCTATATATAGGCCATAGTTTATCTTCTAAATAAAGCATCTTTTGTCAGGATGTACCAGTAATTAAATTTGTTCTAATATGTTAAACAACCAGGCACCACTCTGTGTAGATTCTTTGTTGAATGATACTCAAGATGGTTGATCAGTCATACTCAGCATTTATTGTATGTGCAGCATCTCATAATCATAACAATACAATATGTAAACATCAATATAAAACAGCTGATTCTTCAGAAACACAAGTTTAGGTCGTCCAGTGTGGTAGGAGATTTCTAACTAGGCTAAATATACGTAAATAACATTATAAGTATCTCACCGTTTTGGTTTTCTTTCTTTTAACTTTCAAATATAGCCGCCATACAACTAGCTGAAATCTGTCGTAACGTAGTACGCGCTTGCTTATATAACCTCCTATTCCCTGTCACATGACTCGAATTATCCAATAAAATTATGCCGTACGAACTATTAACCAATCAAAAGCTTGTACGGGAGGCTGAGTTCCCACACAAGTTCCCACACAGAACTACTTCTGCCACACAAGCTACCGTACAACATCGTAACTAGAAAAACTATGTAAAATTAACAAGTGGAAATATAACACATAAAATAAGCTTGACTAGACGAATTAATAAATTCCTTCAATGTTTATAAAACATCCCTAGACTGTACAATATATGCAGAACAATGTAGCGTAGGAATATCGTAACTACCGACACTAGCGTACACAAATGTAGTCCCGATAAAGCTGACTGATTATAAAGTGAATGCTAACAATAAATAACAACTTGTAGCTTCAAATCACAAAACAACTCAAACTAAAAAGTAGAATACGATCCCATATTCATAACTTCAATAGAACAATGCATTACTAGTAAATACATATAGGTCACCAAACCGGAAATGACGATCCGAGTAAAGTATGATGGCTTCCAAAACATGAAAAGTAAAATCCACCCTCTATTCCCCGATATTATAACTCCTACGATATTACATGAAGCGACAACAGGTAAATTATGATGATAATAGCTATTACTAAAATCGTATCTAGATAAGCTGACATATTATTTCCAATAAAATCATAAACGAACAACTTTCCTGGCAGGCACATGTTGAACATAGATTTAACAAGAATGAGAACTGGACGACCGCATAATATTACGTTTACAAATCAAGTGATATATTACAATCACGCCGGCATATTTAGCGCTTCATGATAAATATGCCGGCGTGAAGCGTCGTAGTTCATAACCTCATGAATCTTCAAAAATTAAGTTCTTTTCTTAAATGATTTTTTGAATTTGTCAAGTAATGTTATGTCAAATAAGTTCTAATAATTTCTTATTCAAAAAGTGGAAATGAAAGATAGACATGCTTCGAAAGATTAATCCAATACTTAAGTACTTACTACGTACCATGTTAGTCACGATTTATACGTAAGAGCAATTGCTTAGGACATTTAAATATGTATTTATGTTACATATGTTATTTATGTTTTTGGAAAGACTAGACTCATATTAAAAATTATACCAACTTAATTCATTTCTTGGAATAGAACGGAAAGGAGTTCAAGTACTCATACTTAAAATACATTATGTTAAGAAAAGCAGGTTAGATTTTCTCGGATTTTCCTGTGTGTATTTTGGGATACTTGTGAAAGGTGGAACATTTCGGTAGGTATATGTACAATTAATATGAACGTACAAAACCCAATTAAAGAATTCAGGAACTTTTTTCATTTTATCAAAATAAATGATCGACCTTCTTTTTTTTGTCTTCGGTGCAGTGTAAAAAAAAATGGTGAAGACAACGTGTTTGATCTTATAAATGCGTCAAACAGTATAAATTGTAAAGAGGTTAAAAAGTCACGGACCCCCCCCCCCCCCCCCCGAAACAGCAGGGATAGGATCAGATGCCTGGGAGAAGTAAGTAACCCCTAACTAGATTTCCCTGTATTGATTAGGTATGCGAAGTATTCTGCAGTCATAATTACTATTTTAAAGGGGCATGGACACAGTTTCAACTGCATTTTTTATACTAATTTTTATGTTCACAATTTCTAACTAAAGTAATTCTGATGATCAGCAAAAATTTGAACATCATCTTTTTGATTTACAAAGAAGATACAGAATTTAAAATTATTCATAATGTAAACAAGACTCATGCCTTGTTTTTTGTTTCATATAGAAAATATCATATTTATAACAAAATGAGATTCAGCAAATCACTAGAAACTGTCTGATCGTATTTATAATTAACTTCTTTATTTGAAAAATTTGCTTTGAATGAACACATATTATTATTAATTTTGGCTTGAGTAAGATATCAAATTAACCAGCAAACCATTGGTTACTTGATACTGCTAATTTTGATACACGATAGATAAGTTCTTTAAGCTATGTAAACAAAAATATGGCACGGACCTTGTTTACATAACAAATGTTTGGAGCTCTAAATTTGTCTTGTATCTCGACAACTGAAATTCAAAATTTTGATATCATTAGAAATACATTAGTTAAGTATTTGTAAACAAAAAAAAAAAAAAAAAACAAAAAAAATGGAAAATAAAATTTGAAAATTTTTAGTTGAAACTATGACCATGCCCTTTTAAAAAGTGACCGTCTGAGAGATACTGCTGATCATTTTAAAGGTACAGGTATTGCCCTACACGTCACCTCTCATGTGACCTTTGTGAATTCCTTTTGTTAGCTTTAATTGGTTAACATTACAAAGGCGAAAGTTCATTGAAAGGCGTTGCTAATATCTAAATCAGTAAATCTATCGAATGGTTAAAGAAGAAACAGAGGCTAAATAATACTAAATATTATTATTTATTATCATCATTATCCCATACAAATCTGCATCTTATTGTAGATTTCGAAGTAACATGGCAGAAAAGGGTATGTATCAGTTACCCTCCCCAGGGTGACTCTGTAATGTGGTGATATAAAACTTATTATAAATAGAAGTTATATGTGATATGGGAAGTTAGTTTTCTGTAAATATAAGAAATTCATCATAGAGAATTTTAAAAAACCACAGCTAACTAGTAGTTCATAATTTGTTTGTTTTTTTTACGATGCATGCAATGTTACATCAGATAACAGGGAATTTTCTTGTTTTTCCTCAAAGAATCCTAATATGAAAATACAGGACTGTATAACTATTTAAACATATTTATTTTTGGTTAACAGATGAGAAAAGTTCAGACGAAACAAAAGAGCAGGTATGGTGATTGAATGTTAAGTACTTTAACTTATTTGAAAAATAAATAACTCCAGTTACATATGTAGTTATATGAAAATGTAAATACATTAATTAAATATGTGTTAGAAGAATAAATTTTGCTATTTACATTGAACTTCTTTAAATTTTTTTTAGGATGAACAGAAGGAAAGGATACATCCAGGTGAGCTTTAAGAACACCTTATCAAATAAAATGACTGATTATTCATTATCTGAGTCTTAAAATATTCATATATAGCTCATTTGTTATTCAATGCAAAGATAAAGTACTTATTATCTTTTTGGCTTTTCTTATGCCAGTTAATTAAATTGTCGTTTCTCCATCCATATGTTTATTGACTTGTCTACTGTTTGTCCGTCATACTGTATGTGCTCTATCTATATATTATCTATATAATTATCTTTTTGCTTGTCCATCATGTCTAAATCACATTTTCTTGTTCTTCATCTCTTTATCAATGATTGGCGTGTATTTACCATTTCTTGCCCAAGGGTCTATTTACTGGTTTGTCTATCGTCTGTCTTTCAAACATTTTTATAGTGTATATTGTATACAGGGAAATTTGCGCCCCCCGTTTTATTTTCGCCCCTTTCGCCCTAGCCTCATTTGAGAGACTTAAATAAAACTTTGACATGACAAATTTAAAACGGGGCAAAATTGCCCGCAAGTGTGAAAGGGCGAAAATAAAACGGGGTGAAAAAAAAACCTGTATACAGTATTGCCGGTGCATCAAAATTTTCAATCCTCTATACATCCATTGGCGTACATTGTACATGTGTATATTACCTCTCCATCAGACTTTCTGATCCTTTGCATGTCTTAGCTTCGCTTGTCCATTGCTTATCCTTAAAATTAGACGCATGAACAAAATTCTTATAAAATAAATGGATTTTAGGCTGCATACATATACATACACACACATCTACAGCAGTCAGATATATTTTGTTTTAGCTGATATGGGCTTCGAGGATTTGATGAAGTACATGAAGACGAAGGAGCCCCCTGAACAAGTGTTATCTACTGTGGACCTAAAAGGAATTGTTCAGTACATCAAGGACAAAAAAGCCACTAATATCATCACAATGGCTGGAGCTGGAATATCAACATGTAAGGATTAACAGCAATCTAACTGTGTACAGTATCTAAAATAAAATCGAAATTAAGAAATGTATACAATATACATGTAAATAGAATGACTGGTGAATTTTAATCTTTGTTAAGATTGAAATGTTCATCAAGGGAAAAAAAACACTGATAAACAATTAATGGTCAGAACTGGGATGTCGATACATGTATGTGAGGAGTAACACTTAAATATTTGTGCATATTTTCATCTAGGATAAAATGTAAGAAAAGAGGTTGGTGAAATTGAAATATTTGTTGAAATAAAAATGTGTTTATATAAGTAACTCATTTTTGAACTCTGTTTCATCCAATCATAACTGTTGTGTAAAGAGAGCAGTTGACGGATTTAATTCTTCTCTACAATTTTCTATATTTCCCCCTCAGGCGTGGAAGTCATTTTGCTTAAGATTCAATCTTTAATTAACTTAAGTTTCAGAATATGATAGACTTGCTGGATATCATCTGTGATCTATTTTTAATTTTAGCGGCTGGAATACCCGACATCCGATCTCCAGAAACTGGACTGTACCATAACTTAGAGAAATATGACTTGCCGTCTCCCGAGGCCATATTTTATTTGGAGTACTTCAAGGTGACGACCTTAAGCTTATTGTATTACTAGTGTAGAGTCATGGGAATTTAGTTTCAATCTTGAGGAAGCAAAGGCAAAGTCTTAATCTTTAATGTTAAATTTTTGATTTACTTTGACTTTCTTTGGAATTACCATTGCTTTTATTTTTTGAGACATTATTTTTGCATAATCTGCGCAATAAATTATAAAATTGATTTTAGGGAGACTTATTGATAAGATTTTCATCAGAAGACAATCTTGTAAAATTTGCTAAATTAAAGAATATGATTTAAGGCACAGAATAAATATTCCATACGAAAACAATAAAATGTTTGAATGTGAACAATTCAAGTCACCGTGTATGATTATTTTATAGTGTAATTGTAAAGACTCAGTATAAAACGGTTGCCGGTGATGGTTAAATTCATACATGAATTAATTATATGACTTGTAATTGTATGTTGTTGCATGATCATATGCATGTAATTTGCTATACATATATATAGATTAAAATATATTTTTGTATCAAGTATCTTTTTCTTTGATGCCTCTGTTTTAGTTTCTCTAATTTTTTTCCCAGAATAAAATAATAAAGATAATATAAACCAGAAAATTGAGTACAAAAAGGGCGAAAACTCTGTACATAAAGTAAGAAACTATATATAAAATACAATATACAACCTTTGTTTAGGAAGGATTTGTAATTTTTTTTTAAAATCTAATATGTTTTCCAACCAAAGTATACTTTTTTCATCGTGTTCGCCTTATTGAACTTTTTAAGCTACAAAGCTCTATTCTAAATTTACAACAACTGAGAGCAATTATTTTTTCAGGAAAATCCTGAATCTTTCTGTATGTTGGCAAAGGAACTTTGACCGGGGAAGTTTGATTAAGGTAATGATAGTTTAACAATTATTGCATTGCCTGGAGTGTCTTAAGCATTCTGAAAAATAAATGTTCTCAAAGTTAAGGCTAATGATTCACTCTATTGAAAAATTTGTTGTTGTGAACCAGTTTTTCTCTGAGAAATATTAATAATGAAATAAAGTGACTCTATCACAAATATTAACATAGATATACAGGTAGTCATGAACAAGTTTTAAGCCGGAAAAAAAATTCGGAAGCATAACGTTTTTGCTTTGTCTTTCTGTCTGCAAAGACTTTCAATATTTGACTTTAACTTTTGAACCGTTGTGGTAGGTAATTTCCTCGAGCATATTAAACTAACTGTTAACATAAACTTATTTTAAAACTTGCTAATAACAGTTTTAAAACTTAATTAAAACCCTGGCATCGTGATGGGTTTGACAAACGACATGAAATGGTAAAATCCAATTACAAATAACACATTTTTGTCCAATAAAATGTAAGATATAAAAAGTAGGAAGTGTTGTTTACATCACAGCTTGACCACGTTAGGGGTATTGTGGTTTTTTGTTTTTAATGATTCTCGAATGAGAAACATAAGGTATTGTTAGTTTACTGTAAATTTCATTAAATGAAAGTTAATTCCATTAAATTTCTCAAACATTGAAAAACTTTGTATAGTAATAAAATAAAGCTCGTTTAGTACGAACATGGTTTTTGTGAATTTACGGATATACATGTAGCGAAGTTATTTTGGATCCCTAGCTATATAAATTTAACGAATTCCTTATATGGAGATAACGAATTACGAATATTGTGAAGTAATTTCAGGTCCCAGTGACTTTGCTATAACCGAGGTTTACTATATTTTTTAATCAAATAGCCAACTGTATTCTATTGTAAACATTCATTTAACTTTCATTTTTCTCCATGTTGTAGCCAACACCTAGTCATTATTTCATTAAACTTCTGAATGAACATGGATTGTTGAAACGTCACTACACAAAGGTATTGTACAAATAATATTATACCTCTATTGATAATACTCGAATTTGATTGGCTGGTAAGGAAACTTTAATATACAATTAATTACCCCTTTAGAGGTCAACATGGTTAAATAAGGACCCAAGACCTGGCCCACGAGGTGACCTGACCTGACCGAGGGCGCATAGCGGCCGAGGTCAGGGCAGGTCATCGAGTGGGCCAGGTCGAGGGGCCTCGGTCAGGTCAGGTCACCTCGATCGTGGGCCAGGTCGAGGGTCCTTATTTCACCATGTTGACCTCAAAAGGGTAATTAATTGTATATTATAAGAATAATAATACCCTTTTCCATGTCACATCCTGTGCCAGAGGGCTGATATTGGTGTCTTGGGCTGATACAGGATGTGATGTGGAAAAGGGTATGTTTTATTATGTTTATTACATACTTAGTAATAAAATACAGTACACATTAAGTTGAGAAGAAAATAAGTAAATCATCATGCACGGACTTCCTTCATGTACACGATCTATTGTCTCATACGGTTTAGGTTTGGTTTTATTCTATTTCAAATGTGCCCGATCCGTTATTTGAAAATAATTTTTCATTTGTCATTTAGATTATTCTTACATTCAAAAAGTTAAAATTAAGAGAGTATGTACCCCTGAAATATGTGTATGATCACAATTACTGCTTTTTAAAGATTTAATTTACTAGGCGGTGTGATATTGATCTGTATCAGCCCTGCAAATCCACATCAGCCCTGCAGGGCTGATACGGCCATAGTGACGTCAGGCATATCGCAAATGCAAAAATCCTGAATTTTTTTTTTTACTAAGTATGTAATAAATGTTTATATCTTCTATGGTCATACAGGTGATGTGGTTGATTATATCCACAACACACAGATATATACATGCTTGCCTCAAATACAAAGTAATGTACAGTTTAAAATTAAAATTTTATTACGCACAGCTGTGCACAATTATTTTGATTTTGTATCCGCTAATATACATGTTTATATCTATTACATACAAATGAGTGCCACAAGGTGTAGTTTATTAATTTTCAATCTAAAGTTGAAAATGAAATTTGACATGTAATAATTTCCAACTTTTAGATTGAAAATTATATAAACGACAAAAGTACAATATCTATTGTAAGCATAAAAAACAATAATTATTTTGCAAAATATTAATATTTTTTTCTTTAGATGCGTTTCAAGCTTTTTTCCCCAAAATCTATTCACAAACATTGTAAGGTTCTGAATATTTTGAGCTGTATAATAGAGGTGTTTGTATAGATCTGTTACACATAAGTAATGTTTAAATCAATATATGAGCTGCAACGCTGATGTCAAAATTTTCCGTTGCAAAATTATCACTTAATATTTCAAGGACATAGAAAAAAAAACATTTATAATAAACTTCTGTTGTTCATATTTTTGTTATAGAAGAACTTATTTTAGTAAAATTGATCATAAAGGTTTAAAACACTTACAGTTTATCATAATGACAAATTTTTATAGCAAAGTAAAATTCTCAAAAATGTAGCTCATATTGCTTAAGATTTCATTTTCTTTCAAATTTCTTTAATGATTAATGATTTTATGTTTTTAGAGTATTTGTGATTTTTAAAAAAATAATTCGATGACTGAAGCATAGTATATATGTCAGAGGGATAGAAAGCCTTGATGTGTTTTAGTCAAGTATACGAGGGGTGATCAAAAAGTTCGCGAACTAATTGAATAACTTCCATAAAAGATATAATATTTGGTTTCAGTGTTGATTATATTTTAAATTAGTCCACTCCGATTTTAACGCACATCTGTCACCGTTCTGCTCATGCGCAATTCACGTGATATAGGCGGTCACGTGACCCCCTCCGTAGCGTTCTTTCAAAAAAGCTGAAAGATTTTTCTGAGTTTTATATTTCTTTCCATGTAAGTTAATTTTTATAACAAGAACCGTTCATTTGTCAGAAACGGTCAAATCTCGGCAACAGAATGGGTGGATAAGAATATCCTTTCAAAAAATTAGCATGGCGACCATCAAAACACAAATCTTCTGTCTCGGGAGAGACGTTTGTTCAAGGTGGATAGAGAATGGGTGCCTCCTTTTTATCATATCTAATAAGTTTAAAATCTAAAGTAAACGATATCTTAGGTATTTGATAATTATATTATTGTTGAAATATTCAACTATTTTTCAAAGTGTAAATTGGAGGTCTTTGATAGCAAATTGTTTAATTAAAAAACACATCTCTTTTCAAACTTGCTCTCACTGGGCAATATAACAAGTATCGTTTTTAACCATCTGCCTTCCTTCACTAAAACGATCAATCCAATCATTGATTGAATTTACAGGAAGTCATTTGTCTTAATAAATTGTGTACAAATTATTATACGCTACTTCAAAGGGATATCTAAGATATACCATAAATTTTACATTCGTTTGTTGAACGAGTACGACAGAGAAAACCATTTTTCGTCATAAGTGTCCTTCATAGTGACGTCATTTTTACATTGTGACGTCACAAACAAGGAACAAAACTTTATTCAGCATATGCTATTTATAGAACTTGTGTATGGCTATGTGTGTACCAATTTTTTTTCTAATCCCTATTGTGGTTTTGTAGATATAGAGATAGAACGCTAACTTTTTAATCACCCCTCGTATATTACATCCATATAGTACGTCACCCGCGTGGCCAGTGGTTAGAGCGTTTTTTCTGGAGTCGCGAAGTAGTCGATCCTTACGCCGCGGGTTCGGATCCCTCTGTGGGATGTGTAGACCGGTCCTTCGGATGAGGTCCCGTGTCGCAGCAGGTTCTGGCACGAAAAAGAACCCTCACTGATCAATGGCCCTAAGTGCCCAGTATATAGCTCTCCACCACCATGTGGTGGCGTCTCCATATGATTGAAAAATTCTCGAGAGGGACGTTAAACAACAGTCAATCAATCATGAATGAAGAATATGCTGATATTTTTTATCGACTGTTTCCAGAACATCGATACTCTGGAAAGCGTGGCTGGCATTGGCTCTGATAAAGTTGTGGAAGCTCACGGATCATTTCGTCTGGGACATTGTGTTCAATGTAATGCTGAGTACACACAAGACTGGATGAAAGGTGAGTACAATCTTAAAAAGTCACGTGTTATCACATCATCCACGCCCGCAACTGACGTGTATTTCACATCCGGTTACAGAACAACTATAAGATGTGTTAATTCGATCAATAACACTTATATGATTAATTATACATGTATTGCATGCCATAATTTGCACAAACACCCCACCCCCTCCCCCAGAAGCAGACTTTTTTTAAAAAATCAAAAGTGCAGTTTTATATGTATAGTGGTTTAATTTATTGTGCTTTTAATTTTCTTGAGTTGTATTTTATGTCTC
>NW_026932455.1:0-15000 GCF_032062105.1 Saccostrea cuccullata | reverse complement strand
CATTTTTAAAATCTAAATCTACAATGTTATTTCACAATGAAATGGAAATATAAGGAATCACTGTCTAGTTAGTATAGTATGCCAGGGACATCAACAATAGTGGGAAACATGGAATAATTTATGCATAACGGGCTGCAAATTATCCCATGTTTCCCATTATCGTTGATGCCCTGGCATACTATACTAACTAGACAGTGATTCCTTAAATAACAGAAAACTCTATACCATGATGATCAAAAAAAAAGAATTAAAACAAATGAAGCACCTTTTTGAACAACTTTATTGGTACTTTAACACACAACATTATAACATTGGTCCTTATTAGTATGTAAGATTGGAAGAACCTTTTGTTTGTGCTGTCTGTATTATTAAAGCTGTCAGATGTAATAAAAATAGTATCTCAACAGGTGTAAAAAATGGGGGGTCTAAAATCGGGGGGCTTAAAATAAAACACCAACATAAAAACTGTAAAAAAAACCTTGTGAAAGAAAAACTTAATAATGTGCTATAAATATATGAATACGTGGTATCAATTTTTTTAAATCTCTGTAAGAACTGTAGAGGAATATAACAGATATTTTGTTTTGCAGAGACGACAAATACGACTAATCTATTAAAATCATGATAGCAAAACTTTTAACAGCATAAAAACACAACAGAACATATCTATATAAAAAAGGATTTCATAAGGAACATGATTTACATTGTTAAGCATTGATTAATCTCAGTTTACAAATAACAAGAGAAAAAAAAAATCAGACATAATCAAATATCTCCAAAGAACAAAAAAAAACCACTTATCCCATCCCAAGAATACAAAAGTTCCCATATATATTATGAAATACTGGAATCATAGAAATTAATAACGTATCTTATAGGAAGTACCATTAATATCCCATTTTGACTGAAAAAGAACCCATTTGTTTACAACAGGAAACAATCTATAGCCCTCATATGTTTTTCTAATCTGTATTATATTACCTGTTCAATATATCCAGGAAATCTGCTACATTAGGGTACAAAAATAAAAACACTTGTAATAAGAACTTGGTTTTCACTTTTGCGGAAATAAATGCCATGACTTGTTTTTCTTCATTCCCATCATAATTTTCATTTCTCAAAATCTGGCACTTCCCCCCCCCCCCACCCCTTAATTATTTTTTGAAATAGTGCCTAAAATTTACTGCATGTCATCCAATGTTTTCAGAACCACTTGTATGTATATATAAATTACTGCTAGTACGCAAAATATTGTTTCAATTTCTGTAAGTCAACCTGCAGAATGATATATCTACTCTAATTAACAAGTAAGAAAATGTTGACTAGGTTATTTTCAGTATAAAATAGGTACCCGGTAATTATAAATAAAACTAGATGGATGGAACAAAGTAATTAAACTTTCTTAATTGATTATTTCTCAGTTAAGTAACCTAATAGTATTACATATCAACTTTTTATGTAAACAACAATAACATAACATTTTACCAGCAGCCCCCCCCCCCCCCCCCCCCCCCGAATTTGATATTCTTCAAGGGTGGATGGAAACCGTGATTCAAGCACTCTCCTTTTTAGTTATTTTCACCAACTAGTCTCTTTACGGTCACCCCCCAAAAAAAATATCCATACAATTAAAACAGTCCAATATCTTTAAAATTGTTTTACTTCAGGAGAGGTGTTCTTCGGAACCTGGTAAAGTAGCTTATTTAAAAAAAAAATCTGAAAATCTTAATGAATCTTAACCTTATTTGATGAAAATTGACAGGATAAATTAATTGTTTTTAGATTGGTTGATTAAGACTATAACATCAGCTGTATGCAAAATACATCCCTACAAATAAAACCTCACCAAAGCATAAAATACTAAAGCAACCTTACACATAAGTATAATACCTGTTCTACCAGCTAAAAATGCAATCATACATTTTAAAATGATTTCTAGACTGCTGAATTCAATTACATCTCAATGTAACCAGTTACTTTCTCAAAAACCTTTTTCTCCATGAAAAAAGAAAATATACGGAATATTATAGGCCCAAAAAATAGGAATTTAGTAAAACTATTTTGTGACAAGAACAAGTGATTTTTCTATTGCTAGAACAATATTGCACCAAAGACAATATTTGGACATCCACAACAGAAATACAGATCTAACAGAACACAAAACAAAATTTACACAAAGTATTTTTTTGGCTGAAATAAGTTTCAAGATCTGATTGACTGACAACATGAAAACAGAGGTAGATTTATAAAAGATTTCTTGTTAACAGCAAGGACTACTGTTTTCTAACAACTGCATTACTAAACTGACAACTTGAGAGTATACATATATTATTACTTTTCTTCAAAGAAAAAAAAAATATAAAGTACAAGGAATGGAAATTTTTTTTACCTAAATAATTCTTTATCTTAATACTGAGATTGCATTAATCTACCATTCTGTACAATTCTCTGGTCACATGACCATATAACTCCTCCCACCGAGTCACATGACCATATTACTCCACCCACTGAGTCACATGACTGTGTGAGTATGCTCTTCAAGTCATTCCACCGGTACATTAGAAGAGTTCATCGGTATGTCTCACGGACTCGCTCAGGTATCCGCCAAAACTCTTGCTACTGTTCCCGTGAAACGAGAACTGCTCAAAGTAGGGGAGTTCCCCCTCTTCATCAATGGCATCCAACTCATGCCTCATGCTCTCTGACAAATGTTCCTGGCCTGGTGGTGTTAAGATCGTGTTCTCACGGGCAAATTCATCAGGGATGTATTTTGTGTCCCAGGCACTCTTCACATCTGGTTTCCATGGGGGCTGAATCTATCAATGAAACATAGTTAATATTTTAAATTGTTTCTTTTTAATGACTTGCTCTTTACCAAGTTAAGATCACGTGAGAAAAATATTTATGGAATGAATTTAATTCCTACACAATTTATATCACCTGGATTGGGGCAGCTTATGCTTTATATCAACTGCCATGTGTAGGCAACACAGATTATTTGATATAAACAATTTTTTTTATCCAATCAGATGACATGTAACAAACAGTTAATTTATACAAAAGTAGATCCAAACTTGGATTATCTTACTCTTTCTTGCCAAAGGAAAAGAAAATACAAAACAATGGTAGTACCTTCATTTCTTTCTGAATCAATAGGTACATCAAAGAACATGTTTGAGACATGCAAAATCATGACCAAACAGATACTGAAATTCTTATTTCTTGTTCTGCAACTCTTCTAAAATGTACTTACATGTACATATACGATATAACATCCCAAACAGTATGTCAGTTGCTTTTCCCATCAATCCATCCATACTCCTAACACATTATTCTATTCTTTTTTTTTTTTTTTTTTTTTTTTTTTACTTGAGAATCAAGATCAGGCAGGGTTACCTCTATACCTGTGGTCCAATTCACCCCCCCCCCCCCCCCGACTACACAGAGGTTAAATGTCATACCTTCTTGTTCCCCCTCACTGTATAAAAAGAGCTTGATTACCTATAAACCAGTACTCAACCTCAAGACACATTTTCATAACTTTAATTTTCTCTCATTATGGGCCTTTATATTCTCGAGTTCCTTATCCAAAGTATACTTGATGAATATGCATCAATATAGTGAGTGAGACAAATTATAAGAAATAACCTCCCACTTATGTACTGTATAAAGGGAAATTTTTGCCCTCGATTAATCTCATTTGGGCAAATTTAAAACGGGACAAATTCAAGGAATACAGTATAATTTCTTAAACAAAACTATGACTGGGCGAAATCAAAATGGGGCAAAATTATTTGTAAGTGTGAGAGGGCAAAAATAACCCCGTATAGAGTATATAACCTTGTACAGAAACTAAGACAATAGTTGGTGTTAAATTATTTTATTATTCAATTTGTTACAGTTTGACATGTACATTCAGTTAAGATTCTGGTTACTATGCTTTCTCTCTCTCTCTAAAGGCTCTTTATCATAGCAATGGGACACAGTATGAATTATCCAACAGTAAAGGCAGTACCACAGTATGAATTATCTAGCCGTGAAAAATACCACAGTATGAATTATCTAGCAGTGAAAGATACCGCAGTAAGAATTATCTAATAGCTATAGAAATACAACAGCATAAATTGACTAGCAGTAAAAGGTACCACAGTATGAATAACAAAAATTTGGAAGATATCAAAGTATGAATTATCCTGCGGTAGATTAAAGCATTAAAGTATGAATTACCTGGCTGTGAAAGGTACCACAGTACAAATTATCTAACTCTGAAGGGGAAAGTACCATAGTATGAATTACCTTATGTGAAAGTATCAAAGAATGAGTTATCTAACTTTGGAAGTCTCAAAATAAAAATCATCTTATTGTGGAAGGTTCATAGTATGAATTATCTTACAGTGAAAGGTTTCAAAGTATGAATTATCTAACTGTAGAAGGTATTAATGTATATTATCTAACTGTAGAAGGTATTAAAGCATGAATTATCTAACTGTATTTGATTCAAAGTATGAATTATCCAACTTTGGAAAGTATCAAAGTATGAATAATCTAACTGTGGAAGGTGCCATATTATAAATTATCTACATATGTAACTGTTGACAGTATCAAAGTATGAGTTACTAAACTGTGAAAGGTAGGTATGCTACTGTAGTGCAATACAATTGTAGTAGACCCGTGCAATATTCTTATAGTAAACTTATAGTTATAATATCCTACTGTTGAAGTCAAACCCCACTCTCTCTCTCTCCTTCTCTCTCTCTCTGATCAATAAAATGATCTTTATTGAAAGGTTGGCTCATTTCATTACAATAATATAACAAATCTAATAACAATACACAGACATTTTCATAAATGATATTTAGGTTTGATAATTTGTGAACATTCTCAATGTTCTAATTAATCTACGTATACTGGTGCTTATACATGTATATACGTCATATATGTATCATACTGATCACTTCAAGTATTCAAACAGTTACTATAACAGAGTTAAGATATTACAGCCATGTCAGATTTACATGAATGTCATATTAATCCCAATCTGACGGACTCTATTGCCAGTGATTCCCCTAAACTTGATATAGATACTTGGAAACTGTATTTAAAGTCACCCCCTAAAGCTACTTGCCTATGGAAGGTCATCTTTTTGAAGGTGTTTCTTTGTCATTTTTGTCAATCATATTAATTAGTTGACCCTTATTAATTGTCAGATGTAACAGAGTAACACTGCTCTGGCGGACAACTTATTTTGTCGGAGCCTGGTAGTTTGTTTCTTGTGTGTTCCTTATTAACCTTTGGGCAATATTCTCAAAATAAGATCAACTGTTGTTTAATTATTAGCCCTCTTCTTGGCTGTCAGTTATTTTAAGCTGTTCCTAGAATAACAATAATTGTCAATTTGTTAACTAATGCACACCTTTCACACATAATAAATAGTTATACAACAAAAAATCATTGCTTTAAGATGCTCATGTCATAGAAATTCTTTATGCATTTGAGACTTAAAACAAATAAAAAAATCTTCTCTCCTGGAGAGATTATGATGAATAATGAATCCAGTAAGTATTAAGTAATACATGTACTAAAACTGATAAGCATGGTTTTAATATAAAAATTGAACACAAAATATTATCTTATTAAACATTCTTAAAAACACATTCATGAACACTTAAAAAAAAAAAAGTACATGTAAGACTATCACAAGAAAATAATTAAGAAAATATCAAACAAATTATTCAGAAAAGAACCCTGACAATTCTTGTTAATAAATTAGATATTGGTTCCTTGCTTACTGGCCAAATTCATTTAGAAAAATAACACCACTTTTGTTCCATGTTTAATACTTAGTGCTCAATACAAACTTAAAAAAGTATATCTACATTTTTGGGGGCAAAAAAAGGAATATATCCCTTTGTAAGAAAGGCATGTGCATAACTGCTGGATTACCAATTTTTCACAAAAAGTTCATGTGTTCTCTGTAACCTTTGGCATGCCATTCTGAGTACAAAGCCTTGAACATTTTTAATTAATGGTTGTAATTCATGGTTGGAAAAAAGGTTTTGTGGTTGTTAAAAAGATCTGGTAATGAGAAATGCTTCAAAAAGAACTCATTTTTGCATTTAGTTTCAAAACTAGCAGGTTTTTAAAAAGTGGTCAAAATTCAAAAGAGCAAAAATATCTTTAAAAATTGCTGTAAAAATTTTTCCTAGTGTAGTGAAAAAACACAAATGGAGCATGATACATTTATAAAAATCACATACATCTACATGATATTTTATCCTTTTATAGGTCTGATTAAAATAAAATAAATAATAAATAAAGATTTAGATACAGATTTTAGTTTCCCCCTCCCTAAATTAAATCACAGATTTCACAACCTATTTCTTTATCATTTATGTAAGTCATAAACATGTAACTGCAATTGAGTAAAAAAATAAATTCTTAAGTCTTTCAATGCTCTATGAGCCATTTTTGCTTTTGATAGTAAGACAATCTTCAATGAGAGTAAAATGTTAACCTGTTGTTAAATAGCATATAAAGAAATGATATTTTCATACAACCTATCAGAACATTAATATGCCAAACAAATTATCTTTTATTACAAATGATATCTATTAACTAAGTATATTGTGCAGACTTGCATTGTACATGTATGCTTGTTGATGACTTGGTATATATGTCATGAAAGAAAACATTATGTAAACATTGATAAATTTTTTATTTTGTAAATCAATTCTGAATTTCAGCCATACAGTCAGTCTTTGTGATCCATATTAAATGTGCAACAAAAAGTTGACAAAACCTCAAATTGAAAGTAATTTGGTTTATTGATCAAAATTTAAAAAAAAAATCCTCTGTCATGTCAAAAACACAATTAATACAAGTACAAATTAAGACAAAAAATCGGCAAATCTATTGCAGTGTAAAAACAACCTTTTATACATGAAATTAATTCATTTGAAACAATTCCTATGGGTATATAGCACTTGCATTCTTAAAATATAACAATAAGAGACATTCATTCATTGTAGACATACATTTACCTAAATAAAGGAAAATAAAATTCATTGAAGGTATTCAATCTACATTACAAACCTTACGTTTTCACATGTTATATGGTGAACATGTTACCATGTCATATAATAAGATGCCTCAGGCACAAATATTAAATTCCTTTAAAAAAAAAAAATCTTATATGTTCTATAAATCCAACTCATACAAGGAGTAAGTTATGTTCTTTGTATGAATAATCTTAAGCTCCAAAATTTGAAAATACTGTCACATTTCCTCATAATGAAAAACAATTAAGAAAGCATACAAACAAGTATTTTTTTTTTGCTGGTAAAATTCATCAATGTCAAACGGTCAGCTTATAAAAAGTGTCATCATATTATTTATTGTGTACTGAAATTCAGTGACACATATCTATAAAGATTTGAAAATATTTCCCCAAAAATATTGGGACATGATACATGTAATATTATTCTATCCAAGCAAATGCTCATCAAGCATCCTTCAAAACCTTTTTAACATTAAATACAGGTGACATATTGTGAATACTCAACACATATATATACTCCTATGTTTCATCTAGATGTCCTGAGGTTTTGGTTCCCTTGACGTTTTGATCATGAGCTCCATGTCGTATCAAAACTCATAACACTATTATGACTCTGGGCCAGGCTCATTTTACTGCCGTGGTAGGAAAACTTCTCGAAGTACGGCATGTTTTCCATTTCGGTCATGTCTTCGTCGATGCGATCGAGGGAGTAACTGGAAGCCTCGTACTCCGGCATTGCTGGCACCTGGGGCGGGGTTAATTCCACGGACTCCCCGGTAAAGGTGTCGTCGAAATACCTGGTGTCAGTTTCAGAGGTCACCTGAGGCTTGAAGGGTGGCGGAATCTGAGAGAGGAGAACAGAACATGCTGAGGAACACAAAAGACAGAATTCTCCTTTGGCATGGTGCACTGCTCGCTAGCGACCCGCTATAACCTCACTACAGTTATCTGCCCCTGAACGTCATTCCATTATTTTTTTAATATATGTCTTGATGATTGTTAAAAATGCAATGCGAAAATGAGGGTTAAAATAAATATAGATAAACTCATGCCAAGCTTAAGAAAAATTCTGTCAACTGAAGATAGGAAGATTAAAATGAAATAGGGGAAGCAATGTTAAGCTGAAATGATAAAGCTGTTTTTGTTGTTGTCAATATATTTTTTTTCATACAAATTATGCACAAACAACATCAAAAAATAGGGATTAAATGCTCAGAAAGGATAAATGCAGAAACTAAAGAATGTGTTATCTGGCCTCTTTGTGACCTCTGAACTGACAGGGGTACAAAACCGCGATTGGTCAGCATGGTCGCTATTGAGAAGTCCAACAGACCACGTACATTTCTTTTAAACGATATCTGAACAAGTAACACTTATAACAAAACAATAACCATATGATAACCCTGAAAATGTTTTCAGGGAGATATAAGACAAAATACACAGTTTAAATCGGAACTTTAAATGAGAAAAAGCATTTATAAACTTAACCTGAAGTTTTTTTTTCATTCAAATAATTTTTTTAGTTAAATTACAAGTTTAAATTTAATATCAGCAACCCTAATGGATTTGTCTTGGATAAATCATGATAACTGATAACACTACAATGACTCCTATATAATGTTACATCTAATGATGCAATTATTTTCCATGATAAAAGTTGAAGATATTTTAATGAGCCATAAATAAATACCAAACCTGTCACCCAGATTATAGTTTCTATTGAAAAGCCCCCTCCTCATAGCTACATCACCAAAGTTATTTATGATATATCACATAGGTAAGAATATTATGGATAATTCACCTGTGTACATATATAACTAATATATCAACTGTTTACATATTAATGATATATCAACCCGTGTATAACTGATATATCACCATATAGGTGTGTTACTGATATTTCCCCTATGTATGTGTATTACTGATATATCATCTATATGTGTATCACTGATACATCACCTACACTTATGTTTTACTGAAATATCACTGATACTTGTGTATTACTGATATCTCATCTATGTACATGTATTACTTATACATCACCTCTGGAATGTGAATTGCTGATATATCACCTTAGTATGTGTACTACTGATACATCTCCTACACAAATGTATTACCGATATATTACCTCTGTACACGTCTCATCACCTGAAATATCACTTCTGTTTGTGTATTACTGACCTTCTTTTCCACCAGGTCTTGCCAGTTGATACTTTTGAAGAACGGGTGGACCCTAATCACATTCACGTCATCCTCCGTTCCTCCCAGCCTAGAAAAACCCAGTAAAAATAGGTTGTCATACAACTAAAGCTTTATACATATATCTCCTCACTTGATACCCATTTCTCTTAAAATCGTGGACATGATAGAGATAACAAGTCTAATGCATGTTGTACCAGACAGACCTGGCTAAATTTTTTTTGAAAATCAATTACAGAAAAAAATTTTAGGGGTTAAAAATCTTTTATGGCCAAAAATATATATCAATATAATTTAAAAAAAACTCAAAATGCTTATAATATTCCATCAAATACATGTATTTATAAGTCTATGATATACATTGATATCACTAGAACTGCTCCTTTGAGAACAAAATTCTCATTGCTCTACAAGATAAGTGACCACTGTCCACTCTACAAGCAAGGAGGAACTGACCTTTGTTTGGGGTCCTTGACCAGCAGGCCCGACAACAAAGAGGTAGCGTCTTCCGACAGCGTCCGAGGAAATTTGACTTGTTGAAGCAAGATAAGTTCAAACAAAATGTCATGATCACGATTATAAAAGGGCAGTCTTCCACACATCATTTCATACATCACAACTCCCGTTCCCCACCAGTCCACCGCACGGCCATAGTCATTGTCCTCAAGCACCTGTCAAAGGGAGATCAGTCAGGGGTAATATTGTCTTGTATTTTAATTATTGCAAGTGTCTAGATAATGTTTTATTTATTTATAACCAACAAAAGGTATTTTTCACAAAATATTCATCTATTTATTATTTGTGATTGATGTGACATATGAGACATCAATAAAAATTAATTAATAATTCATATAATTCAGAATTACCTGTACAAATTCTAATATATCATTTTTTCACACAAAAAAAAACACTTTACCAACTGAATTGATTTCTTATCTTAATTCTATCTTAGGAAACAAAATGTAACTAGAACTGTCCAAATGGGACAAAATACTCCCGCTGGGTTTTTCAGAAGATATTCCATAATATAGATATGTATCAAACACGAATTATGAAACTTTTCTTCCAGTGGCCTTGAACTTCCCTAAATGACCTTGGGTCATGGACAATCTTTGTGTGAAATGAGAACCTACCAAGTTAAACCATAAGAAAGATATGGACCGGACATGAATTATTAAATTTTTCCTACCAGTGACCTTGAACTTCTCCAAATGACCTTGGGTCAACGTCATGACACACCCTTGGGTCATGGGCAATCTTTGTGTGAAATGAGAACCTACCAAGTTTAACTATAAGAAAGATATGGACCGGACACGAATTATGAAATTTTTCTTCCATTGACCTTGAACTTCCCCAAATGACCTTGGGTCAAGGTCATGACACACCCTTGGATCATGGGCAATCTTTGTGTGAAATGAGAACCTACCAAGTTTATCCATAAAAGATATGTATCAAACATGAATTTTGAAATTTTTCTTCCAGTGACCTTGAACTTCCCCAAATGACCTTGGGTTGAGGTCATGACACACCCTTGGGTCATGGGCAATCTTTGTGTGAAATAAGAACCAACAAAGTTTATCCATAAGAAAGATATAAACCGGACATGAATTATGAAATTTTTCTTCCAGTGACCTTGAACTTCCCCAAATGACCTTGGGTCAAGGTCATGACACACCCTTAGGTCATGAGCAATCTTAGTGTGGAGTAGTAGATTCTAATGTCCCTCTGTAAGAAAGATATAGACTGGACACGATTGCACAGACAGACGGACAGACAGCTAGACAGACAGACGGACACAGGGGTTCAAATTTTTTTTTTGTCATGGTCAAGTCCAAGACTTAAAGAGTAAATTTTAGGCAAGTCCGAGGAAGAAATTTCAGAGTCCATTTTTACCTATACATCATTAAATATATGTTACTTTTAATTTATTTTCATTTGTTGCATTGAATGAATAAAGACTATATATATTAATATATGTTTTATTTTTCCTCCATAAACTCATATAAAACTGTCATATAGTCATACGTATGAGTATTTCAACACAATACCAGACTGATAGATTATTGGTACATTACAATTACTTTTACAAATACTCACTACTGAAAAAACCATCTGTTACATAAATAGAAATTAGAATGTGCTGTAAGTGACAGCTAAAAACGAAATTTTACAAACTCATTGCCGTTTGTCATATAGGAGGAAACATGAGGAATTGCGTAAGAGCAAGATTTCCACAACGGAAAATAAAAAGACGGATTGTATTTTCGAAATGTTTGTCATGTTTTATGGGTATTTTAACGCCCACAAACCCACATTTTTACTTAATTCATTTGAGAATTTGCTTTATTTTTAGCTTTATGATCAAGTTTTAACTTAAAAAAGGATAAACAAGAAACATAGCCAAGTCCCAGGACTTTGGCGAATTCTAAATGCCGAGTCCGGATCCGGAATTTGTTCGTCCGGGACGTCGGGCTTGAGGAATTTTGAACCCCTGGGACAAGGTGATTCCTATATACCCCCCCAAACTTCGTTTGCGGGGGGTATAACTATATGAGACATTATATACCTCTGGGGCTAGATACTCTGGAGTTCCACAGAAAGTCTTGGTACTAGCACCGTAATACATCTCCTCTTTACACAGACCAAAGTCTGCTATCTTAATATGCCCATCCTTATCCAATAATAAGTTCTCCAGCTACAACAGACAAGAGCTTTGTGAACATTTGTTTCTGAAAAATATATTTTTTGAGTAATAATATGGGTCTGTCTGCTCACAAATATATTATTAACACATACATCTATTTGAGATAAAGTATAACTGAAACGACAGCAATTGAAAATGTTGTCTTGCTAATAAATACCAAATAGCTAACTTGCAAAAATAAAGTGTAGTGATCTACACAGTATTTAAAATATCATGTGTGTGTATGCCTCTAGGAGCATTGCTTTAAACTTACAAGAAATTCCAAATGGAAATATTGTTTACTATAAATAAATTCATACAGCATAAATTATGAAGATTTCATTCATCAGAAGTAAATATCCTATATCCTACAAAAAAGATTACATCAGCAGCACATATTAAACACAGATTGAAACAGATTAAGAGCCTCTTAATTATTGTAATTCACACTTAAATAGTTACATATCTCATTAGCACATAGATGTTGAATTTACCTTGAGATCTCTATAAACGATATTATTTTCATGTAAATATCCCAACGCTGATATAATTTCAGCACCGTAAAACCGTGTGCGGTCCTCGCTGAATATTCGTTCTCGTGATAAATGAAAGAAGAGTTCTCCCCCATTGACGTACTCCATAACAAAACAGAGTCTGTCAGGCGTTTGGAAAGAGTACTTCAGTTGCTGGAAACAGAGAAGAGCATTTCAGAAAAAGAATTCATCAAGAACACTTACAAAGGAATGATCTTCTAAGAAGGATAAATCTATTAAAATTTTAATTTTAATTTTTTTTACAATTTTATTTTTCTTCATTATTAGGAAAACTTAAATTTAGTAAACGGTCAATTTCTTTTGAAACAGAATTCTTTGAACAAAAAGTATAATGATGTTAAGTGATCAATACAGACAAACACAAATTTTTGACATACACTAGTGAAAGCATAGAGGTTTGTCTACATCCTACCAGCTACATGTAACATTAAAGTATACTATAAGAGCCTTACTGTTAAAAATGGATGTTTAGTGGTCTGTAAAACTCTGTTTTCTGTGAGGGTGTGAGCCACTTCATCCTAAACAAACAAAACAAACAAGATCAATAAAACAAAGGGAACATGAATTAATATTCTCCTCTCCTTCATTGCCAGGATTTGATTAGTGCAAGTTGGAACTTCAGCATCTCAAACATCAATAGATTATACTGAAGTGAGTATGATATTTTAACCTCAATATCTTGAATCAATGAATACTGTATTAAAGGTTATTTTGGCCCCATGTGATTTTTTTGCCCTTTCACACTTGAAAACAATTTTGTCGCATTTTAATTTGCCCAGTTAAATTTATTTAAGAAATGATACTGTCTTCCATGTTAAATTTGTCCATTTGTTAGTAGGGCAAAAGGGTTGGAATATATTGGGGGCAAAACTTTCCCTGTATACAGCATCTCTAGGTTTTTCTCGGCCCCACTGAGACTGAGATAACAGGTTTTGACTGTCATTGATTGATCTCTTACCTTGGCTATGATGACCTGCTTTTTGAGGATCTTGATGGCGTACAGATGATTGGTTGTCTTCTCCTTACACAGAATCACCTTCCCAAATGTACCTTTCCCCAGAACTTTGAGGAATTCAAAGTCATCTAATGACTGCAAGATAACACAGGTACTGTAAGTGTTTACAAGTTTATTTGAAATCATAAAATATTATTTTTACCATCCATTTGCTAAAAAAATAATCATTATTTTCAACTGTCTGTTTGCGAAAAAAGTTTATTAATTAATACCACTTTTTGTATGTCTACCAGATAAGATCAGTCGTTATAATGATCTGGTTGCATGTTAAGCATTAAATAGAAATCAATACACTGTATTAACTACCTTCTGTTTTGTTTCACTAACAACTTCATTATATCAGAGAATACCACTACTGTAAAATCACATATTTTCATGAGGTAAAATTTTCATGGTTTGAGGAAAATCTATGGGTTTAAGAGGATTTGATTTCATGGTTGAAGCTTTGTTGAGTTGTTATCTTTATGACATTTCATATCGTGGTGGACATGAATTAATGGGTTTCTTCACACATTGAAAACAACGAAAACTACCCCCCATTAAAATTAGTAATTTTACAGTATCTATTTAAGTTAATTTAACCCTGACATAATCTCATAAATACCGGGTACTTCTACAGTAAATTCGTTCTTTACCACTTTCTTCTTCTCCTTTTCCAGCAACCCTCCTTCTTCTTCTGTGACCTTGAGATTTTCGGCCACAGAACGAATGGCTGCGATCCAGTCCTCTCTCTCCTCGTTACTCTCCACGTAAAACATTCGCTCCACTACCACCGTCCATTGCAGACCTCGTATAATGAATGTATTAGGCTTGGGCTTCTCTTGTTTCATCAGCTGGCAATCTGCAAAACACTTTAATGGTCAGCATTTCTTACCTCTTCAAATATTATTTTTAATTTACCTTTCAAATCAATAAGATCATTTTGAATCATTAATTATTGTATCTAAAGAGATAAAGTTGAAATTATACATCTTGAATACTGATGTTGTGAATTTTGTGACAACATGAAGGGAGATGAAATTTTTAAAGACTTTTTATTTGTGTATTGTAACATCAAAACCTCAAAATCTAAGATATCTTTAATTTTTCCTCATCCACATTGAAATTAAGATAACTTGAGTACATTTCTATTACTTGTACTTTATCGTTCCATGTACATGATGTAAAATACATTTTTGTGATATATCATTTGTTTTGTCTTTTTTAAAAGGATTACCCAGTGAATCTTATTTCTATTTATAGACTGACCTCGGACGGTGAAGTCGTTGAGGGGGTCCCCCAATCCATGTTCAGGCTTGGCCCGGTATCCCAGGAAAGACCCGTCCTGTCGTAAAATAAAGTACCGCTTCCTCCAGTTCTTAATGTGCTCTCCTACAAATGAATATTAGTACAAATGTTACATCAAATCAGAAAATTCTCCAAGTCATAAAATTATATACATGTACACAAGTTGAATTCGCTGACTATAAAACCATGCAAGTCTTGAGAGAAT
>NW_026932454.1:0-5364 GCF_032062105.1 Saccostrea cuccullata | reverse complement strand
TATATGTTCGTTTATACATATGTCAAGACTTTTTAAAATAATTGTCATATACCATTTACAGTACTTATTCGAACATTTAATTGTATGAAAAGTCAATAATGTACATTTCTTAAAACTTTATTATCTTGTTTACTTGTCTTTCTTCCTGTGAGAGAAATAGTTCATAATATTAATAAACAGATGTACTCAGTATCTGTATCAAATTACAGAATGAACAGTGATGGTCTCAAAAGAAAAACAGATCCTTGAAACTTCCGGTGCCTAGGAGAAGTAAGCATCCTCAATGACAGGTCACACCTGCTGACCCGCAGTGAGCCTACGAAACTGAAGCTCTCTGAAATTAATTAATTCTCTGCTCGTCCATCCGTTTTTCCCCAGACTAGCCAGCTAAAGACCTATGTACAGTACTCCAAACCAATTAATCTAAAGAATTTGAATTATCATATTATTTTCTTTTTGAGTTGTTTGCTATAGTAGCCTTTACAGTTACCTAATTTCAAATCAACAGACATGAAAGCCAATTAAATTTGCAAGATCAACATAATTTTTTTTTCGTTCTGAGCACTTTTGGACACCACCAATGTAGACAATTAGGGAGAAATTTTTGAAATTGAACTTCCTGTCTTTCAAACTGAAAATTTCAGGTTGATATTTTGAAACAAACATTTGTGACATCAGTCTTGGATGTTATTGGTTTTACCATTTAGTTAAGTACTACAAAATTCAGTGTGTCTGATGCTTCGCTGATGACATTGGAAAAAGATATGCATGCTTACTTTAATATCATCATTCAATGCATTTTTTGTTATTGTACACTGTACATTTTCAATGAAAGCATGCTAACCGCTTTTCAGTACTTTCAGTACTTTGATTTTATTTGAATTTTACATTTTCTTGATTTTTCGGAGCAGTGGAATTCTTACAAAAGAATATATGAAGTATTACATTTCCTGATTCATACTCATAAATGTATATACTCGAAAGAGTTGTTTGTCCTTGTCCTTAAAATAGCAAGATAATACAGTGTATACTTTTCTGTACAAAAACACAATGTAATCAAAACTAATTTTGAATTCATACCATCTTCTGCCATGAAATAATTTCCAATATTTGCCTTTTCATTAAAATTCAGGTAATCCCTATCGGTTTCAATGCAGAAATTGATAGGCCACAAAGATGTTTTAAACGAGCATTTTTATTTTTAAAACACCTATAACTTTTGACATAAATTAACATTTTATTTCATAAAGTAATGCAGAAGCAACCTTAGTTTCAATCACCTTTAACTGGCCTCTATTACAATTGTTTAAAATAAATTTTGGGTCTGTACACTTGATAGCTAAATTTCCTGTTAACAGTTACAAAATTTACCTGCTTCATTTATCAAGAAAGGATTATAGCAAAGATGTATTTCCATTTTGTTTACACGTGTAACCCTCAAAAATCAATATGTCTCGTGTTTACTGTTAGACCTATCAGAAAATTACTTCCCATTTCTGTCGAAGACTCGGGTATACTAGTATATAAAAATATAGATGTATGTATACTACGCAATTGTAATACCTCATGTGATATATAAAGTTTTCCTTCTTCGACGTTACTTGCCAGCTTCAAAGGTAAGACAATTTGTAAACAATGAACATAATTACTAATCAATGAGATTATTTGAACATTCACATAACAGATGTGGCCCATCAACAGGGGATGCTTACTCTTCCTAGGCACCTGATCCCACCTCTGGAATTTCCGGGGGACCGTCTTTTATGCTCTGTTCACAGATTTGTATTGTTGGGGAGGGGGGGGGGGTTAAGGCCATCCAATTACCTATCTAATTTCTTAAAACGAAGACGCACTGTCCTGATTGAAAGTCATATAAGATTGTACAATGTTTTGACAATACATATATATTCGTAAAGGCGTATCAGCCCCGACATCTTCTGACCTTCATAATAATAATGACCGCAAGATTTACGGCATAAGTCAATGTCATGTCTTTAGGTCAAAGGCATGCAATATTAAGCAGTCAATGGTTTAACATATTACTGTCTAGAGATCTTGACGTTGCAGACAATACTAAGAAATACTTTGGTTTTTGATTTTCTTGAAGGTGTAACCATGGTTACTTGAAATAGAAATTGCTGTGAAATTCCTTTAAACGCTCCTCCTACAGTTTTGGTCTGATTTCAATATAACTTGACACACAAGTAGAGTACACTAAGATACACAACAGAGTTTATTGGTTTTGATTTTTTTTTCAACGTTGTTTCAAGGTTACTAAAAATTTATATCATTGTCTGTTTTAGTCTAAATTCTACGGAAGCGTATTAGGGCCGCAGCAGTATCTTTTATTAATTTGCTTTTGTTATAACATATTGATAATTTGTTATAACAAATTAATAATTTGTTATAACTTAGTAATTTGTTAAAACAAATTAATAATTTGTTATAGCAAATTCGTAATCTTTTAAAAACAAATTAGAGTAATTTGTTATAACAAATATATTATTTGTTATAACAAATAAATTATTTGTTACAACAAATTTATAATTTGTTATAACAAATTATTAATTTCGCAGCACTGTTAGGGCTGAAAAGGGGACGGCCTAATTCATACGGGAAAAGTTTACTGTGACATCACACAAAATAGTTTTCTACGGAAGCCCATTAAGGACCTATCAAAAAATTATTTTTGAATTCGATAATAACGAATTGTCGAATTTGTAAAAAAGAATTTAATTCGTTATAACAATTTCTTTGAATTTCTTTGAACAAATTCTAAAATTTGTTATAACAGATCAAAATCCATATAACAATTTCTTAAATTTGTTATACAATTATGGACTTCAGTGTAGGTCGATGTGTGGTTATAAGGACTCTTGGCAATTGATATTGTCCGAAGACACAGAAAATGATAGCGACCGAGCCTGAGAGGTCGCTATCATTTTCTGTGTCTGAGGTCAATAACAATTGCCATGAGTCCTTATAACCACATATTGACCGTTCACTGAAGTCCATAATAGTTATATTATATAAATCACTCAAAGTGAATGCACTGACACAGATCTAACTAAACAGACTTGGCTTTCATAACGTCACAATGTTTAAAAACACGCTTCTTATATTATGACGTCACGGCATCAGTGTTTCACAAACACATCCTTTTTTCAATAAAATAAATGGATGGTCTTTTATGAGAGATATGGTTATAGAATACATTGTAATTAGTTTTTAAAGAGCAAGAGCCACTTAGAGGCTGATTTGGCCCTGCGAATTTCTGAAAAATCAAAACTGTTGAGTTTAGGTTGAAAACGCAGTATTTATCACTTAGACTGTTTGTGACCATGTATCTATCAAAAATGACGTAATTTTCCCTTTAGTCAAATCATTATGACGTCACAAAATGCGTCATTTTCCCCATATCATGTAAAGAACTATATGCGGTATATTGCATATATTTGCCCCCACAAAAGTCAAATTTTGAAAACTTCCTGAAATGTGCTGAATTCAATAAATTGTATGAGAAATATAACTATACAGAAAATATTATAGTGTCAAAGCAGCGTATTCACAATTTTTGTTTTTATGATCTCACAAACTAGTCCGATTTTATATCCTTTTTCAGAAAGAGGACAAAATGGACAAAATTTCAACAATTTTAGCTTTAAAATTAATAGAGCGCAAGTTTGTTCAGGAACAATATTGACATATTTCATTGATATTATCATTCTACACATTATATCAAAATATCGATCCTTAACACACATACGCTCGGTGACTTTTACTCAAAATATCGACGAAATATGTACATTTTTCTGTAAAATTCATTAAAAAAACTTAAATTTACGTCATGTTTGTGACGTCATTATGTAAATATGGCGTCATTACTTAAGAAAATATTTAGTGCTTTGAAGTCAGCATATACTTCCCTGTTTAAAAACTTAATTAAATATATCTCCATCAAAGTTTGATTTTGGGGGCAAATATTGGTTATTACCGAATAAAGTTCTTTGTTTAAAAATGGCCTAAAATTGAAGGAATTTTTCAATATTTCATATAGAGCACAGCCTTTGATCCAAAATGTGCAACAACATTATGAAAGATCTATTTCTGAAGATTAAAAAAACATGTTTTAATTTTTGGATCGTGGGCTGTGCTCATATTTTAATTTTTGCTAAAGGTAGTCAATTACGCGTGTTTTATTCAAAATCCAAGAACATTGCATTTTCTCAAAACCTGTTTTGCAATACTTAGATTCTCAAAAGGAAATTTTAATATAGAAAATGAAAGCACCAAGTCTCTACTTTATTTTGATATATGAAATGGGAAAGACGGTGAAAGTTTATTAATTGATATAAGGACAGGGCCATTTTATGCATAAAGTGGCTCTACCTCTTGAATATTCAAAAATGTTAGTAAAAATTGCAATTTTAACTAAATAAATGTAATTGCTTTAAGGTCGAGAATGACGTATGAATTACAACAAAAGCATGGTGAAATTCTAAAACTAAAGGAAGAACTACGAGAAACAAATGCTAGGATACAGAATGCTGTAGATAAACAAGAATTTAGATTATGTAAATCCTGTGCAGAAAAATATACAAAGGAATCAGAAAGACTAATTAAAGAACTGAAGAAAACTGAGAAATTCTGCAATGAACACGGGTTTACAGAGGAGTACGCATGCGCACATATTCATGGTAGCTTCAACCTATCCTTTCTTTGAACAATATGAATCATCTGGTGTTATTTTGGGCAAAGTGAAGGAAACGATGGTTTCCAAATTTATTATTTTTAATCTGTTTTCTTTATTTCCTATATCTTGCAAAAATTGAAATTCATTGAAAACATTTCGTTTTAGAAGATGGTACCAACATACTTAGGGATACCGGCAGCAGAGGGCGTAAGGATTTAAGTTTTTTGTGTAAATTAATTTCCTGTGAATAAAATTACAAATTTAAATGTAAAAAATATAATATATATATGTAATTATATGAATTTCATAGGGAAAAACAGCGAACCATTTGTCTGCCAAGTATCGGATAGCGCGTACGTCAGCATGAATTCACAGGAAATGAGTAAAGGTTTGTTAATTGTCATCTTAACACTGAGTCATTTCTTTTTCAATGAAGAATAACGATTAAAAAATTATACGGACCTGTAAAAAGTTGACTCTTCCAACAGGGTCTACATTATCTATTCATTTGTTGTAGAGCATGCTGGCATTCAGGAAAGTGAAGAGACAACTCATTAGAACATTTTACTGTGGACTTTAGGGGAATGATGGTCGAAGATTTGGAGAACTAAAGTTTAAGTGACTTTCTTTGCTTCAAAAACTTTACAAATACTAAACAACGAGGACTTAAC
>NW_026932453.1:0-5212 GCF_032062105.1 Saccostrea cuccullata | reverse complement strand
TTAAGAGACCTTCCAACAGAGAAAGGAAAAAAGGTCACATATGACAGGTGTCAGTGTTGAAATATCCATTGCTGAAAATATTATACATGTATGTTTTATTTATGTACATCATGTACTGTATATTCTTCTTCTCAATATTAAGTATTGCCCAATTGTAAATGCTTTTATATTTTGTGGTACAATTGATATTCATATGCGGTAAAAAAATTTGTTTGATCCGCACAGGTATTGTTTTAATTTTCTTGAAATATTGAACATCTGAAAATATTAAGATTTTCTATACATAATAAAAAAGTTAAAAAGATTTTTTACTAATTATGTTTTAAACAAAATTTGATAACCTATATAACTTTATATGTTCTGCACATTACTAAGAATAAAAACTATCAAGATTTTTGCTTGCATGTGGTAAAAAATAAAATTATATTTAAGACTAAAAATTTATTTAATCTTATTAACTTTTTTCATGAGGAGTTATAACTCCAATTGCTGGTTTGTCACCAGTTACTTCAATTTACACCTCATATGGGTGCTACCTAGCATGTGTTTACATAACCCGGCGGTGACACAATCCACTGAAATAAACATCTAGGATTTAATTAGTTATACATTATAAGTTAAACGGGAAACAGCCTTCCTGAACACGTTTATGCTGGGCAACAGAAGCTTCTGTTTGTGAGCATCGTTCATCTGACTCCTCATATGGCAGCCCTGTATTGCAGCAAACTAAATATGTCACTGCTTCTTTAAGTATGACAAATTTGAAGTACTCATGTCCCATTCTGAAAACAGAAAAATTCATATAGGGTTTCCAAAATAATAATATTAGGCCAAAATAAAAAATAACTTTCTTTCCCCTAATGCGACCGACCCAACTAAATCCCGCCGACTGAAAAGTTTTTTAAAGAAGATTATTCAAATACTTTTTTTTTAATGTTTATCAACTTTTATAAAATACAATTTCATCAAAATCCGTTCTTATCAGAAAATCAGAATGTATTTTCAAAGCTGCTGTCAGAAAAAAAAAAAAAAAATTTTACCTACCTACCTATCCAACTTCAGATTCTAGGGTTGGGTTAGGGGAAACAAAGATATTTTTAATGATGGCCTTATCATATACATGTACCGTATTCTGTCCTTTGCAGTATCAAAATATAAGTACATGCAAGGCAAACTCCTTGACATCTTTAATTTTTCTTAGGTCAGACAAATTAATATATCAGAACAGGACAGGACATCCACTGCATAAAGGTATAAGAAACAAGAGGCCCATGGGCCACATCACTCACCTGAGTTCTTTAGCTTGGAAAAAGCAGAAATCAGTTTTGTATTGAAAAGTTTAACTATACACTACTGGAGGAAGCTTCCATATTTCTTTGTCTAATCATGGCTACCCCGAAGTAGATTTTTCCAGAACTTTTCCCATACGATTGGGGCCTAGTCCTACCCCTAGGGATATGATCTGAACACACTTGAATCTATACTACCTGAAGATGCTTCTATATCATTTTGACTGATCATGGCCTTGCTGTTATTGTGAAGAAAATATTTATTGATATATCCTTTATATTCCTTTTTATAACTTTAATCCCCCTGTTGTGGCCCCTTTCTATTCCTGGGGGTCATAATTTGAACAAATATGAACATACAATACCCGAAGATGCTTCTATATTAATATGAATAATCTTGGCTTTGCTGTTCTTGAGACTAAGATTTTTCCTATGTATTCCTTAGTAAACCTTTGATTGCCCATTGTGGCCCATCCTACCCCTGGGGGTTATGATTTAATCAGACTTGATTCTATACTACTGGAGGATGTTTCCATAGATGTCACAATGTTTAACCCAATGGTTCTGGAGAAAAAGATTTTTAAAAGATTCCATTGATTTATCACTAATTCGTTATTATACATTGTATCCCCTTGGAAGAAGGTGTGGCCCTTAATTTGAACAAACTTGAATTCCCTTTACCATGTGACAAGTTTGGTTGAAATTGGCCCAGTGTTTCTTGAGAAGAGGTCGAAAATATGAGAAGTATACAGATAGACAGACACCGGACAAAATGGGATCCGAAAAGCTCACTTGAGCCTCAGGTACATGTAAGCTAAGATGGATATTCACACAAACTTACAAAGGAGAATCAATGAAGATCTTCTCCAGTTCCTCATTGTCTAAGTTTTTAAATGAAGAGTACCTCGAGAAAATAGATCTGAAAAAGAAAGTATTTGTCTTTCCTTGAAAGTTATAAAAGAAACAAAATATTATTGATAAATCATTATTTGAACAAATATGAATGAACATAACAATCGAGTACATGAACCTAACTATGTACATAATTCACTGGTTGAAAACCCAGGAGCAAAAGAGAAGATTTTCAAAGAATTAATGCACTGTCACTATATAATCATTAGAGCCCTGCCCTAACACTAGAACCCCTGATCCTGGGGTCATGAATTTCACAATTTCGGTAGAGGGTTCAATGCCTATTACAATCATGCCAACATTTTGACTGCTAAATGTCCAGCAGTAAAGACGATGTTTAAAGATTGCATTTATTAATCACATACCCTGGTAAAAATTTGTTGACACAAATCCTTTCTCCTAGAATCTGTTGAAGGTATTCGAAATCCTGCACAGTTAAATGAAATGAAAACTAATTACAGCAAATATCTCAGTGTTGAAGAAGAGATATACAATGAATTGTATTTATGACATGAAACCTTTGGCAGATTTTGAGAGTAATCAAAATTTAGGTACTGGTATATGTTTCTATAATGCAAACTGTTTGTCCTTTATCTGTAAATTAACACTTTGGCTGTAATTTTTTCCCCTTAAGTAATCAATTCTAATAATGTTTTGCTTCCGAAAAGCCTAAATGATGGCAAAAAATGAAGAGATACATCCATTAAAACAATTTTGTGTCATGGTGCAGTACTTCTGATTTTACCCATACTTTAAATCTGAAAGAAAAACCTGTCCTTCTTACCTCAGGTTCTATATATTTGGCCCCAAAGCAATACTTTAAATAATTGTCTGCATACATCTTTTCTGGGCTTCTTATGAATTCATGATGCCGTTTATGTTCAGCCTCATCACTGAAATAGCATGTTTTAAAAATGAGAAACCATGAATGGTATAGTTAATTTTAATAACTGAATACTGTTTAGGGCTGTGTCAATATATCGAATATTCAATACGTATCGATATTCTGGAATGTATCGTATCGAAAAAATAACTTCCAATACGTATCGGACAGGCAGTTTTCCTTTTAATTCTGTAAAAAACTTGGGAATTTCAGTTACCAAAGATTATTTTGAACTGTTTTAAATTGAAACTGGTCAATAATGAAATAAACATTAAGGAGAGAGCACATCTTAAATAACTATTACAAAATACATAGACAACTATATTTTAACATGTTATGTTAGACTCACACAGTTTTTATCAAATTTATGCATTAAATGTCATTAATAAGACATTTTTGAAAGACTTTATAAATAATCCAATATATCGCATATCGCTTTATAACATATCGTATCGTATCGAAATATTTTGCTCAATACACACCCCTAATACTGTTATGACACCTGTACGGGCTCAGGAATGAAGCAGTGTACAGGTTTAAAGAATATAAATTTGCTACAATTTACCATTTGCTTAAGCTGCAATTCATCATGTCTGCCAAGGTATTTACAATGCTGTTCACCTGCAATATATTATGAAGGACATAAATGTGCAATGAGCATCTGAAACTCTACCTATATTATAAATTTTATGCTGAATGTTCGGAGTACTTGATCAATACATGGGGTTCACAGCAAGTGTAACCAGTCTGCATGGGATGCTTGTACTCATCCTAAGCATGATCACACTTCTGGAAATTCCATGAGTGCATTTTTATGTCCTGTTCATAAATTTGTATAGTTTGCAGTTTTTACAAGGTAGATCACTATTCCTTATCTCCACCCTTTTCATAAAATGCAGACATTTTAAAAATACTCACATGTTTTGCAATGAAATCTGTATTAATTTCTGAAAAATTAATATAAAAGCATATCATCAACATAGCTTTTCAAAGGTTTTATTAACTGTCCTTAGAGACAGTTTATGTGCATGCTACCAACCAGATAAATTACTTTAAGCCTTTTGTTACACTCAGAACCTGGTTGCTTTTTTTTCTTTGGAATATGATAATTATGCAGATGAGTCTACAAGAAGAGAGGAACTATGACTTTTGGGTAAAAATTGTGATGTTATCACACTGTTGGTACTATTACGTCGAATTTTTTCCTACCAGAACGATTTGTTGAACTCTGTCTCGATGACGGATTGGTGTTGTCATAACCATCCTGCCTATGAATGACAGTATCCTCAGAATTTGTCTCCATAGTTTCACTGTAGATATGAAATGAAAGGGAAAAAAATGAAGGAAATAGGAAATCTGTCCAGAGTCTTTATAAATTCCCTACCAGAAGACAGAACAGCAGAAGTAGTTTGAACTTAAAAATTCTCCATCAATCATACAATTCTTTCTCTGGACATATGTCTACAAACTGGCACACAAACTTATTTAAGTGCTCCCTCTACCCACCACATCTCATACTTTGGTCGCCCGTGTGGCGCAGTTGTTAGAGCGTCTGCTCTAGAGTCGTGAAGGAAGGAGTTGATCCTTACGCCGCGGGTTCAAATCCCACTGTGAGATGTGGAGACCGGTCCTTCTGATGAGACTGTATAAACTGAGGTCTGTTTCGCAGTAGGTGCTGGCACAAAAAAGATCCCTCACTGCTCAATGGCCGTAAGTGCCTACTACAAAATTTGCAGCTCTCCACCGGCAAGTGGTGGCATCTCCATACGAGTGAAAAATTCTCGAGAGGGACGTTAAACAACATACAATCAATCAATCATCTCAAACTTTTGTTGGCTTGAAGGGGAAAGGTGGGTGGGTATTAAGAATAAAGCACATTTTTTATTCATTTAGTATGAGGTTAACCTACCTCTTTTCATCCTTGCCCTGGTCTTCTCTTTTCTCTTGTTCATATCTGGAAAGGAAGCAAAAAAAAAAAAAAAAAAAAATTTGAATATTAAATGTTGTACGACTTGTTAATAGATGATAATTTTGTGAAGTGAGATAAATAGAGGATATTCAAGGGTTGGTAGATGAATATGGAGTTTATTTCACGAGTGGGACAGAATTTTTTCATATTTTCACGAGT
>NW_026932452.1:0-5198 GCF_032062105.1 Saccostrea cuccullata | reverse complement strand
AATATTCACTGATACGTTTTTTTTTAAATTTTTTAAGTTTTGAATCATTATTGGCTGCTGCAGAGCCCAATTTTACCCTGCAAAAATTTTTTTTTTGTTTTTAATCATGTTTATAACATATAATTTTATATTCACTGCTTTAAATTTTATCGTAAAAATGTTTTTATAAAATATTAATATGAAAACATAATTTATAAAGATTTTAAAATTGTCTATATACTTTTTTAAATCAACGTTTCAATTTCATACAAAGTATTTATAAAATCAATAATGAAGAAATATTACATCTAAATGCATGACATGTATAACGAAAAAAGTACTATATAAATGGTGCGTTTTGGAGGGTAACATTTGAAATTGACACCCAATGAAACCCATTTTCATCTTAATCTGACGCGTCGGTTGACAATGGTTTTCCTTGGGTGTCAATTTCAAATGTTACCCTCCAAAACAGGCACCATTATTTTATTATACTGAATGTCTTATTGATTTAGGACGTCAGAAAAAAAAAAAAGCTTTCACACTCACCGGTTCACTAATCTCTTTATTGTTTGTTTGATACTCGAATTAGAGTCATTTATCATACAAAGTTTCGTTATTTCTGGCTCGCAAGCATGTTTCCTACACTCGCAAGCATATATATCTAATCTATCGTTTGTTGTTTTCAAGTAAGCTATATCGGACGAAAGCTTTTATTGACGTCAAGTTAAATAAATAATTTCCACGCATGTGGCATTACCGTTGTGTTACCCGCTCTCACGTGTGTTGCTAAGGCTCAGGGTAATCGAACGGATTGTTAACTGCGTCTAAACCAATCAGATTTAAGTATTTAACAGAAAGTATAATAATACGTATTACGTAAGACTTCATCTATCATTCATTGACATATCTTACCGACGGATATATACATAAAAGAAGAGTTAAGAAAGTTATCTAATAGTTTTCTCTTAAAATGAAACCAGCAGCTCGTCCTAGATAATCAGTATGTACCTCATTCGTCAAGTACTGGTTCTGTTACAGGCATGTCCCTCTAAATGTTTTGACCCGACTGACCCAAAAACAGTTATAATTAGGAATTATCAAAATTCTTCAGTGCCTCATTTAGACCCTCTGAAGAGGGATGACATTGCAATGTGCATGATTGCTTGTTATAAGTTTACACTGTGTCGCTTAGTGGATTGGTTAGGAGAAGAAACGACGTGTCAACTTAAAGCAAATTTTGGTGTTTATGCCAATAGCTTAATGACTAAAGACCTCTTCGTTTATGTCCACCGAGAAACTTTCCCAAGGTAAGAAAGAGTGGGGGAGGTTAAGAGAGAAGTTTTGTTACATTTTAATATGAAAGAATTAATTATGTAATATATGAAACATCATTTCGAATTGTTTTATCTTCAGTTCTTGGCTGGTAATTGTACAAACCATCCCTGTACGGATAATTCCATATGTATCCATGGTAGTTGTGAACCTCTAATCAAAGGTAATTTGTTTATTTCAATTGCATTCTGTAGGTAAAATGTTCACATCTACCAAAGATAACTTTTCATTGCTATCACATTTTTGCAAGTTAAGACTCATGAATTAAGAAGGCTTACGAGATATCACCATTTTGTAACGCTTACTGGTGTTAGATTTCTTTTTAGTTTATTTTCTTTTTTATTTTGCAAATACGGTGGCGATAAAAAAATCGGACTCAATTCATTATGTCTAAGGAAACAAGTTTGTTAATTTTCTACATAAAAGCTTTCATCAAACAAAGAAAAAATATTTCTCTTGCTTAATAAAAAAAATATTATGAAATTTATATTGAAACTAAAAAATGTATGGGGGAATTTATAATATGATTTTGCAATTCAATAAAGTTATACATCAATAATTTAAATTAAAATATCGTAAAAATAATTGATTTTGGCTGAGAATGTAATAAGATTTCCTTCCTTTTTGAGTAAAAAGTGTACAAACCCATCAGGGTTTCCATGAGCTGTTTTACTGTTTTGCTCTCGACACAGTAAAATTTTCTCCGACACAGTAACTATTCAAATTTTATGCGTGCGACACAGTAAAAAATTTGCCGACACAGTAAGATCTGTGATAATCAGGAAATCCAAACATATAAATTCTCTCTAACTGAAACTTTAATTAAACAATTATACCGTTTTTCAATTTTAACAGGTAGAGCACTTAACTATGGCTTCACCTTGCATAATCAATTATCTCCTACACCCTCCCTGGACTTAACGTCTGAAGGAACAAAGATATAATTTGTTTCACACTTCCAAGTAACGGTTAATAGGAAGTTGCTTTAAAAATACATTGTTATCATAAAAAAATTAAATATGTCTTTTCTATAGAGCCACAAAACTAGAAATATGTTGACAATGTAAGTCAAACATTACATCGTACCAAAATCAAATTGATAAAAAAATTTTAAAGGGGAATTTAAGAGCCTTTGGGGTTTTTTCCCCTTTTTCCTTTGCAATTCGGTAATTCGATAGAAAAAAAGTGCCAAAAAAATTCACAACAAATTTGCTTTCAAAAGTGATAAATAATTCGACTGTATCGATCAGAATTTCCTCTGCTTTTCAAAATACGTGCTTTAACTTTTACCAATATGTGCGACGAAACCATTTGTACAACGAAATAGAAATCTTTTTTTTTAAAAAGTGTGTACATATATTCTGTTATAATTTTAATGAGAAATGATTCAGTTGCGAATTTGATCGCGAAAATAGCGCGAAATTTTTGTGCTTCACGTAAACTCTGCAACACAGTAAAATTTCAAATGATGGAGAACCCTACCCATTATTTGTATGATGAACACAATAATGAGTAGACTTGCAATTAGGTACAATGGCAGTAATTCTACTTCATGTATTACAAAAAAACGTGGTCTTAATATTCACCTACGCTGTATTCTTAAAAGGACAGCCAAAACATTTCCTTGACCAGGGGACTCGGATAGTAAAAATAGGGATATTGCTGATATCTCAAGAAAGAGCAAATGGATTCTTTGACTTCATGAGCTTTGATTGAGAGAGGGCTGATATTTCGAAATATTAAAGAGAAGAGGAGGTACATCCGAAAGTGCAGATATCGGACCTCATCAGATAGGCAGAAATACAATAGATGAGCTGTTGCCAAACAAGAAATATATTTGTACAATCGTCCGTATAAAATGAAATAGCACACAGACGTCAACAGGTTTAGGTACCAATACCATGCAGACCATGTAGCAAATAGACCTCAGCTAATTAGCAAACGTAACTATTTGCTGATATGTAAAGCAAGAGGCAATCAAACAAATACGATGTCCATATCCTAACAAATAGAATAGAAGATTTACAAAATATGACCTCTGAATAAGGAAACAAAAAAAAATTACGTAGATCAGATATTATATGTCGACATGATACTGATTTTAAGATAGAAATCTAAAGCATCAACATCAGACAAAGTAGGGTATGGTCATTCAACCAGTTAATAAAGGAATATGTACAACTGACGCCGTCATAAGGAAACAAAAAAGACATCGGTAGTTACAAATTACAAAACAGAATTGGATGGAAAAAAGAGCTGTGCAAAGCGGGTTTCATCGACCGATAATTATAAGAGCTTATTTGTAATTGATTGGATTGAAATAGATATGAAAAATCCTGGGGGGGGGGGGGGGGGAGTAAAATTATCAGTATGAATGTAAGAGGAAGATAAGGTTTCATACTTCTACCACTTCTTTCAGAGACAAACCACTTCTTTCAGAGACAAACATAGAAAAAAAAATATACAAGGAAAAAAATGTAACAAGGACATCACACGGTGGAGTATCCCCACACAGAGCATTTTTAAATCAAAGTAGCATAAGGCATTGATCAGCAAATTTCCCCCACGTCGGTTTTGCACAGATCTACCTCACTCATTACCAAACAGACACATTTGATTGCGATAATGTATAACCTCCAACTTCGTTGCGAGTGGATAAAAAAGAGAACTTACTTGCCAGTGAAAAGTAAAACATCTTACATACAAATGGATTAAATGAATGCATCTGTTAGCACTTGGTTCGATTTAAACGATAGAGAAATAAGTTTGTGATGCAAAAATAGAGCAATATGAGCTAAATGAGAAAAGAGAGCAAAATGATTACTTATATAGTTTCTTCTTTGCATATGTAACAGAAAAAAGATACAAGGATTGCTCGGAGATTTTGAAAACAGACACCAGCAAAAAAGGGGAGGATGGAGTGTATGTTATTTACACCGACACTCTTAAAGAAGTTTACTGTGACCTGACAACAGGTGGTGGAGGTTGGACAGTGAGTATTATCTTTTAATTTTAACATTTCTTCCATACTTTGTGGAATGCTCACGTATTTTTTAAAAGAAAGCGTTTTCCTCTACCAAACTCTGAGAAGGTTGCAGATGGCAAAATTATGATTGATTGATCGTATGTTGTTATACATCCCATTCGAGAATATTTTTCATTCATTTAGAGACGTCAACATGTAATGGCGTAGGTCTTCAAATTCTGAGCTTTAGTCGTCACTCAGGGCAGTTGAGAGTTGAGAGATCTTTATTTTGCCTACGCTCAGCCCATCAATTTTACTTCAAGTTCCGATCGCATTGCCAAGGAACAGTTCCAACTAATTTTTTTTTATAGACATAGGTCATTCGGAGCCAATTTTCGAACTTACTACCTCCCGATCACTGAGTGATTACTCTTCCGACTGTTCAATATTATTAAGACAAATAATTTATAACAAAATCTAATAACTGTTGTCCTTATGTTAAATGCGTAAATAAGTAAGAGTAAACGAGTTCAAAATACTAAGTACTAAAAGCAAAAGGTCTAGCACACTACAAAAACTGTTTGAAATAACTGAAATGCATGTGTGCACCTATATATTCTAATGTGTTTTTAGGTCACCTGAGTAAACTCAGGTGACCTATTGCTATCACTTTTTGTGTGTTGTGTCCGTGTTGTTGGTGTGGTTAACATTTGAACATTTTCAGCTTTTCTTGAAAACCACAGACCCTTTCAACCAAATTTTGGAATTTTAAACATGGGTAAAGGGGCAAAAATTGTGAATTTCAGGTCCCTGCCCCCCGGGCCTGGGGGGGGGGAAAAACCATAAAATTAGTGCAATTTTAAAATCTTTTCTTTACTCCCGGACATCAAGCATCAAACTGTTTGCATGTTGAATCAGC
>NW_026932451.1:0-5231 GCF_032062105.1 Saccostrea cuccullata | reverse complement strand
AGTGTGTAGTATTCATTTGTCATCTGTAAACTTCTCAAATTTTTACATTTATCGAAATTATTCCTAATTTGAACCTAAATAAAGACACTGCAAGATAGTGAATTTCTATCCTTCAATACATGTATACTGAATTGTCAGGTTGAAATAACCAATTGTCTTAACAGTCTTGTACTCTTGTAGAGCCTTGCTTTAATATTTGTCATACTTTGTATATTTATATGTTAATAATATGTAAATGCGATAGATAATCGATGATAATACATCCTGATTGTCATTTTTCAGAAATTGTGCCAGAAAAGTAAGTGTCTACGGGAACGATCAACATCGAACTTTCTGAGCCTTCATACTTAAACTAAAGTGAATTCATATGTGAATTTCATGGGATATCAGTGACGAAGTGATTCAAGCAGACACTTGAGAAATTTTGGATCTAACTCATAAATTAGGATCTTTGGCATATTCGGGCAAAATAGCGTGACTGTGTTGATTTTATGGGATTTGTTTATTAATATAGTTGTAGTGGATATTTTGTCTTAATGCATGTGTTTGTCACTCTAGTCTAGTCATTAACTTTGTACGGTAAATGTTCATTGGCAACTGGAAGTTCATTGAAACTGTATACCCCATTGAGGTTTCAATGACCTCTCCCAATGTTATTAAGTCAAATGTCATATTTTAAAAAAAGAAATAGTTTGTTTTATTTCATAGAAATATTGATCAGTGAGAATACTTAGAAAAAATATGCTTACATTGTACATCTATAAGTGTACATGTATATGTTATATTTGTTTGAAAACACATTGTGAAAGAACCATTTTTTTTTTAATTTTGAAAATATAAATTTGATCTATGATAAATTGAACATTGAATTGATTTGAATTCAGTTTTCATTGTATCTTCCTGGAATTTCTTAGATTTCAATGGAATTCCTTAGATTTCTAAATATCTTTGTGCACAGATTATTGGGCCAACATAAGTATTATCATCGTTTGAAACTGGACCAACGTAAGGCCTACATGAAGATGCACAAATACGTTGGGCCTACATTGGGCCAACATCAGAATTATCATTGTATAACAGTTGGACAACGTTAGTTGTAGCGCCAACATTTCAGTACAAGGTTGCAACGATGAGCAAAAATTACATTGGCCCAAAATACATTTCCGACGTTGGTCCAATGTTGGAAAATGATATTGGGCCGACATGTTGGCACAACGTTGGCCCAATGTTGTAAAACGATAATTTTTACGTTGGGCCAACGTTGGGCCAACATAACTGACAACAGTGGCCCAACGTTGGACAAACGTAAGAATTATTGTTCTATGACATTGGGCCAACGTTGCGCCAACATGTCGGCGCAACGTTGCGCCGATTAGCAAAATTACATTGGCCCAATATCATTTTCCGACATTGGACCAACGTCACTTACAACGGTGGGCCAACATTGGGCCAACGTAAGCTTGCTATCTGGGTACATAGAGCCAGAGAAGTTGAAAATTATAAGGCTAGGAATAATATTAACTCTATCAGCTAGCCAGCACAATCTCCCGATTTGAATTTAATCGAAAATGTGTGGTTGAAACTATAAAGACGATTGCAATGTCGGGCTGAAAACATTCGGACTGCTGCCGAACTTTCACATGCGATAACACAGGAGTGGCAAGCATTGATAATTGAATATATTCAGGTCCTCTACAGATCTTTACCAAGGCGTATGAGAAAAGTAATTAGGGTGAAAGGAGAAATGACAAAATACTAAACACAGGTATGTGATTTTATTATGTTTATTTTCCACTTAATCCATCCCGTAACAAAACGTAAACAAACGTCGTGACGCCATTTTTGCCGGTGACTTATGGAACGTGTCTGTAGATCAGTAATGGAGAGAAAATGCACTTTCACTTTATAACCAGTTGTGCATCCGACCCCACAGGAATCAACGACACTGGGGCCTCATATTTCAAAATTTTAGAAATTTTATCATAAATTCTATTTCATCCTACGTGGCTGATAAATACCTAAGAGCAGATTTGAAAGCATTAATTTATTTTCAGAATATGTAACCCCCCCCCCATTGATACCTCTGACCCAGGGGCATAAAATTAACCATTTTGCTAAATGCACCTTTCTTCGTCATAGATATATGTACTTACGGTATATTTTTGGCATAATACCCAAGAGCAAAGGAAAGGTTTTTCAAAGAATTAATGTATTTAATTTTAACTATTTAACCAAATGAGCCCCCCACCCTATTACACCAAATGACAAAACACCTGAAACAAAGGCCATCAAATTTATAATTTTGGTGGAGGCATTCTTGCTCAATATAATTATATACTTACTTAGTTTATCTAATATCCAGGAGCAGAGAAGATCTTTGAAGAAATATTGTATTTCCACTAATAATCAATAAAGCCCTACCCTAACAACAGAACCCCTAACCCAGGAGCCATAAAATTCACAATTTTGGAAGAGGCAATTTTGCTCATCATTACTTTGTACTTGGTAAGTTTATTTAACAGCCAGAAGCAGAGAAGAAGTCCTTCAAAGAATTAATGTATTTTCACTATACAGCAAATTTCGTTTGTACAAACACAGTTACTGCGAATTCATGGAATTCACAGATAAGTTATCTTGGATCCCCACCTATATAAATTAAACAAATTCCTTAATCAAATATATATATATATATATATATATATATATATATATATATATATATATATATATATATATATATATATATATAGCTAAGTAATTTTATAGGTCCCAGTGATTTCACTATAACCAAATTTTACTATATAATCAAAAGAGCCCTGCCCTCACACCAGTATCCCCAACCATGGGGCCATCAAATTCACAATTTTGGAAGAGGCACCCTTGCCCATCATAACTATATACATAGTTTGTTTATTTGATACCCAGGGGCAGAGAAGAAGATTTTCAAAGAATTTATGAAGGATCACTATAATTATCAAAAGAGCCCCGCCCTAACTCCAGAATCCCAGATCCTGTGGCCATTAATTTCAAAAATTTGGAAGAGGCTCTCTTGCCTGTCACATATGTAACCATGTACTTAGTTAGATTATTTTATACACAGGAGCAGAGAAGATTTTCAAAAACAAGAGACCCATGCGCCACATCGCTCGCCTGAGAAGCTTTGACCATTCCGTTCTTTACCAGATTTCCCCTTGTAATACATATTGTGACCCCACTCTACCCCACTGATCATAATTTAGACAATTTGAAATCTACACTACCAAGGTTGTTTTGATTCCCCATTGTAAAACTTGGTTTCCCTATTGTGGCCCCGCCCTACCCTCGGTGGTCATGATTTGAACAATTAAGAATCTACACTACCCCGGGATGCTTCCACATAAGTTTCAGCATTTCTGGCCCAGTGGTTCTTCAGAAGAAGTTTTCATAAGATTTTTCCTCTATATTTCTGTGAAAAACTTTGATTCCCCATTGTGTTTCCGCCCTACCCCTGGGGTCATGATTTGAACAATTTAGAATCTGCAATACCCCAGGATGCTTCCACGTAAGTTTCAGCTTTTCTGGCCCCAAGGTTTTTGAGAAGAAGATTTTTTAATGACCCCACCCTATTTTTGTCTTTTCTAATTATCTCCCCTTGTGAGGGGATTTAGCCCTTCATTTTAACAATTTGTATTCCCCTTAACCCAAGGATGCTTTGTACCAAGATTGATTAAAATTAGTCCAGTGGCTCATGAGAAGAAGTCGAAAATGTGAAAAGTTTACAGACGGACAGACAAACCGACGGACAACGGACAAAATATGATCAGAAAAGCTCACTTGAGCCTTCGACTCAGGTGAGCTAAAAATAATGCAATTGCACTATATAATCTATATAGCCCCACCCAAGCACTAGAACCCCTGACCCTGGGGCCATGAATTTCACAATTCTGGTAGAGGATTAAATTCTTATTACATTTATGCCATCAGTTTGACTGCAAGATGTCCAGGAGTAAAGAAGATTTTTAAAGATTTCATTAATTCTAGTGATTTTGGTCCCACCCCTCAAGCCCCAATGGGGGCAGGGACCATAAAAATTCACAATTTTTGTTCCCTTTTACCCATTAATGCTGTATACTAAATTTGGTTGAAATTGGTTCATTGGTTTCAGAGAAGACACCGAAAATGTTCAAATGTTAACACACGACACAAGGCGGACAATGACGGACAAAAACAGATAGCAATAGGTCTCCTGAGTGGCTCAGGTGACCTAAAATAATATTTTATTTCTTATATTTATATTTAATGTTTTAATCATGTTACAAAGAAACTAAGTGGACCAACAGACAAACCAACAGCAGCAAACTAATATGCCCTCTCTTCTTCAAAGGGGGCATAAAAATCTGTCTCCCTTTGAAAGAAGGTGGTGCCTTAAGTTTTACAACCTAAATCAAATGTTGAAATTGACTCAGTGGTTCTGGAGAAGAAGTTTAAATTGTAAAAAATGTTTAAACAACAACATTGACAACAAGAAAAATGGATAAATTTTAATCAGATAAGCTCATTTGATCCTCTGGCTCAGATGAGCTATATATTATTATATAACTATATATATTATTATAACAGTAACTTGATCAGAAGGGTCGTATCACGTCGAGTTGACAGGTGCGGATCATCAGATCAAACAAGATGCGAAGCATTGAGTTTGATCTGATGATCAGCACTCAGCGCCTGTCAACAAGACATGATACGGCTCTTCAGATCAAGTTACTGTTATAATGATACATTAATTATATACCCCCTTCTAACTAGCTAAATATAGCAGAATAAAACTTTAGAGATCAATTGTATATTATTTATCCATAAAACAAAGCATGGTAACAAGGGACTTTTTAACGCGCAAGAAAAATCACGTCATATTGTTGTGAGGTGTGTTGTATTAGTATTGTTTCATCGTGTCTATTATTAGTAACATTAAGTTTCTTGAACATTCCAGAGTGGTCAATATGTTTGGTCATTGTTTCTAGAACATTCTTGAACTTTATTCATGTCCAGAACTTTCCGGGAATATCATGTACTTACAATTTCTAGAATATTCTAGATTTATATTACTGTATAAATATCCTGTCAATTCGATGCATAGATACTACTGTCATAGAAGCATCATTGAGGTATTACGGGGATATGATTTCACTGGGACATTGTGTGCAGCAACGGACACTCTGATGTATGTATTTTTAGATTTTTGCTAAGTTTGT